>NC_056726.1:1640157711-1640237711 GCF_019279795.1 Protopterus annectens | reverse complement strand
ATACATATGGAAATATAGTTGTAGGTGTCAGTAGGCATACACACTCACTACAGGGAACAGGTGAGAGAAATGCAGCAACCTGAATTTACAACACAGCATGAATCATGAGAGACCTACTAACCTTCACACTCACAGAACACTGTTGACAGCATACCAGCATGGTCCACGCCCTTACAATCTGAAAGGGCAACGCCTATCTCACATACCCTTTTATAGCACTGTCCTGAAATCACAGTGAGACATGAAATCAGTACACAACTGGCTGCATGCAATTAGCAAATGCTGCCTTACAATTGGTGCAGAGGCCACCACATGGACCTATGCAGATACCTACAAAAGCAGCCAGTACTAACACTCCACACATGCAATACATTCATTGCACCAAACTGACGGAGAGAGAGAGAGAGAGAGAGAGAGAGAGAGAGGGAGAGAGAAATAAAGAAAGAAAAAGAAAGAAATAAAGCAATAAAGGCAGTGATAAAAAAAATAAAACTGCATCATCACAGCAACAAAACCAGCAGCAGCAAACAGCAATTAGCACCAGTGACACAGCAACAGCTGACACAAACACAGGTAATGCAAAGTAGCAGGTTAATATTGTGTTTACTGTGAAACCTCCAAATGTATCATAGTTCACTATCTATAGGTATGTCCATGAGATAGGTTGTGTGTACATAGTCCTGATATATATACATATGTAATATTGCTGTACATGTCTTCCATACTTAAAACTGCCATAGCTTAGAACACAAGGCCAGTTATGCATATGATGCAGTAGTTCCCAGGGTCAGTAGAGGTTCCTCCTCATTGGTGTGGGACCACTGTGTATGTATGGCACTGTTCAGGTACATATCCTGTAGTATGGCCAGGGTTTAATATCAGTCTGTAATGTGGTGCTATGTCCTCTAGGGGTGAACGTATCACACATCCAGGGATACCATTTTGTAACAGTGATGCTGTGTGTTCTGCAATGTTGAGGGTGGCCCTCACCTGGACATGTGAGATGATAGGGAGGTTACATTCATCTGTGATAACTAATTCCACTTGTATAGGAGAATGGGGGGGGGGATACCTGCACCAAAACTGTCGGCAACAATGTTGCCAATATCTGTGCATTTGGTGAATGTGAAGCATCTTACCACTGCTGACCACAGATGCCTTGCCTTCATGTGAATCTGCTCTGTGCTGCAGTAGCCTCCTGCTATTGTTATGCAATGTGCCTGTATATGTAGTCCACTGGACAGGATAAATAAGTGGTGTGCATACGGTCTGGGTTAGATATGTGTGTGCATATTACATGCACTATGTGGGATGTCTGTGGTAAGCTTTTGCAAAGGGGCCAGCAGTGTGTGTTGTGGCTTCCACTGGCCCAGTGGGCTGCATGGATAGCATCACAGTCCTAACTAGTGAATAACTGTGTAATTACATACATACATAGCAAGGCAGTGTACTATGCTTGTGGTGTTGTTGGGATATGTATATCCAGGCTGAGTAATGTGTGTCCACATCACAGTGTTGGGTGGCAACACACATACAGTATGTTGGGATGAACACCCAGAGTGTTCCAGAAGTGTTGCCTGTGCAGAAACATCTGGCCATTACCTGCGCATCCCCCACAACACACACACATGCAACATATGGCAGAAGCAGTATAGCAGTACACATAGGTTCATAGGTTCATACTAGGCTATTTGCCCTAGGGCATTGATAAGCCTAGCCAGAATGTGTTTGTCTTTTGCCACCCAATTAAAATTTATTTTGCTATGCCCTTTTCCGAGGTTAGTATACTGTGCCTCTGTCTAACAGTGACATAGAAGTGATACCCGGGGTACAACTATGATCTCCCATCCACTCATCCAGATTCCTATGGAAGAGAGTCAATGAGGGACTCTGCCTAACCTGTACTGTGAGTTCATTACAGAGTGAAGGGAGCCACTGGGTTATGAATCTGTCCCTCCAGCATGTCCCATTTATTTCAGTGCTAAGGTTCAGGTCTCTTGAGCGTGTGGCCATATGGGATTCTGATTTCTTGAGGTGCAGCATGTCCATTACTTCTGGGTTGGACATGGCTGTATACGTCAGGCACAGATTGCCTCTGAACAGGCAGTATGCCACTGAGTCCAGCTGGACTTTCTTTAACCGGGCAGCATATGGCATCTGTTTGAGCCCTTTGATCCTCTTGATGAGGTACTGTGGGGGTTTCCCAGTTGCTGTAGGTGTCTGGTTACGCAGACAGTCACCCATGGGTTCTTGTGGGGGCATCCGTGGCCATACTGCCTCTGGCCGACGTGCCCAAGGAGGTATGTCAACCTCCACTATGTTTCGGACTGTTATGCAGGCACAGGTGCGTATGGAAAGGTACACCAGACAGGGTCTGATGGAGCTGACAGCATGTTGCACAGCCATGACAGATGGCATGCGTGACATTGTGAATGCTATTCGTAATTTCACAGATGTCGTTGACAGACGTTGTGGGGACATACAACAGCTGCTCCACAACCAGATGTCCATGGGCCAGGGCGATGGTGTGCGTTTGCGGTGTCGACATGGCCGTATGCCAGCAACAGCAGCAGCTGGCAGTCACCGCCGACGACAACAGGCGCACTCACGCACCTCAAGTGCCAGCAGCAGCCCCAGCAATGCTGGGTTAGTGCTGTCATCAGGACGCCCCAAGAAACCATGTGCACGTGGCTCTGGACAGTCCCAACAGGGAACTGTGTCCAGTCAACACACACCCACTTCCGATGACAGTACCCAGTCTGGGTTAGTACCAGATATGGTCCATAGCACCCCTGCCAGGCACAGGTACCGTGTCCGTGCCCACAGACACTGATCTGGATGACCTGACAGGTGCAATCTGTGGCTGGCCACAAAACCCTGTACATGGCAGCCATTATGTGGGACTGTGTGCGTGCTTACACACATGCAGAAATTTAACACCTAGGGCAAACACATACACACACACACACTGCACCAACACTGGTCCACCCTGTACTGATGCCCCTCACAAACACACATACACACACATGTCAATTGGCGGTAGCAGTGGCTGGCTTGGGCATACCTAACCCACACCCTGTGCATATGATGACACTGTGCCACCTCCTGCATACTACAACATCAGTGCAGGAAAGGGTAAACACGTTGCTGATGCACAGGGTGACTACATAGATGTGTATAAGTAGTAACATGTTGGTAACTGTTCACTGTTCCACTATGATTGTGTGTATATCCCAGCATTCCTGCTGCAGTAACTGTATGAATGTCCTGAATTGTTATCTGCACCCATACTACTTACCAAAGTGTACCAGCTGCACACCATCACATGCTACCATTGACTATGGGAATGTGCATCATGTGCTGTATTGTAGATTCAGCTATATGTATCTGTTCTGTCACACATGCATTTACACACACCCTGCTACCCCCACACATGCACACGCTCACCTGCCATTTCCATTATTTATTACTCTACATGAGTAGCTGTCGACACATGACAGGTACACATTTGAAAAGTGCACTATTCGGATTACTACCGATTTCCTCTTCTCTACCTGTACTCACAGGGTGCAGGCAACCTCATTAGTTTAAAAGTGTAATGTGCATCAGGTACTGTGGTTCCCTGATTGCCACATCCAACATGTTTTCCATACGGAAATGCACACACAGAAACATCCCACATCCACACACTTGCCACATTCAGGTTTCAAAACACTATCTAGGTATATTCTGGTACATGTGCGTGTTACAGTAGCATGTAGCACTATACTGAGTACTGGCAGTTGTCTGTTGTCATGTTGTTTGTATAGGGTGCTGTCAACATCACTGTTTGTTAAGGGAAATGTGCACCCTGCAGTGCATAGCCCCATTTGGCAAAAGCCACATCCCACCCCCAGCATTGTGCACACACACACTAACCCCACTCACACTAAAACACATACTTTCCATTTGCAAGATTCAAACCCCTACCTAACTGTGTTATGACACTAGAGACAGACACATTAGCAGAGTGTGCTATTTGCATTAGTGGGAGAAATCCTTTCTAATGCTGTACTTAGAGGGTGCTGACATCATCTGTATTTAGGAAGAGGGATGTGCACCCTGTAGTGTGTTCTCCCAGTTGGCAAAAGACACTTTTCTTTCACAGCATTATGCACACACACAAATCCCACTCATACTAACTCACATACATTCCCTTTGCAGGATTCAAACCCCTTCCTAACTATGTTATGACACTGGAAAAAGACACATTAGCAGAGCGCACTATACGAATTACTGGAGAGCTTTAATTCAGGTAATATAGTTATAGAGTGCTGACATCATCAGTGTTTCAAAAGGGGAATCTGCATCCTGTAGTGTACTGTCACAGTTGCTAATAGGGGCATTTCCCACACACACATCAATGTGTTTGAGGTTGGCATATGTGGGGCATCCAGTACTCCAGTGTGATTAGTATATGGTTCGATTGTAACAATGAGGGATATACTTCAAGTGGTGAGCATTTTGTACTCATGTTTGTGATGATCAGGTCTAGTATATTTTCCCCTCTTGTGGGAATGTTGACTACCTGTTCCATAGCTAAAGAGTTTCTGAACTATGGGAACCCTAGAGCTTGGGTATTGTGGCTTGAGTAATGTTCACAGTCTATGTTTGGGTAGTTGACGTCACCCAGTATGATGGTGTTTGCAGAGAAATCTATACTCTCCTGTGTCGTCATGAAGGCTGTGTGGAATTCCTGAGTTTGAGAGGGTGATGTAAGAGTTCCTCTGTGTCTCTTTCCATGTGGTCCAGGGAGGTACGTCTCAGGTTGTTCACACCAGCATGGACAATGACTGCCTTATACTTGTACTTGCTGTGGAGTGACCTGAGTGCTTGTGTTATGTGGCACATTCTATCACCTGACAGGTAGCTAAATGTGACCCTCACATTGCTCAGTCTGGAGGGCGGGACATTAGTGTGTCTGACTATGGCATCACCTATTATAGGTGTGTCACACATTGTGTTTGGCCTTATGGGCTGTGCCTGTTAAGAACACTGACTTTGTGAGGTCTGTGTTGCTTGAGATATGTGTTCATGTGGGATGCAGCATGTCTGGCCATGTCATTTCTGTCCGTGGTCTGGTAAGTATCACCTTTGGTGACATAGGTATTCATATGTCAGCTGGTGAGCATTTGCAGTGTTACCTACTGAAAGTGGTACAGCTTGTTTGTTGTACAATGGACTACATGCAGCCCTGCTTACAGTAGCTATGCTTGCATGCATGTTTCCTTGCAGTTACCCTGGAATACTGATCCGACCTGCCATGCAGAGTTACACAGCTTCTGTGGACTCCTAGTGACATCTGCATAGCTTACTATATGTATGTTCATGTCTCACTTGACAGAATGTCACTGTTTCTCCTGTGCACATGTACGTTGCCTGTGACACTTTGCATATGACTTACCTGGCATCTGTCCACGTGAGCAGTCATATATGCCACTGCAGGACTCTAAACCTGATGATGCACACACTCAAAACATTCCTCAGCATGGAGAACATCGCTATCTGTGCAGTAACAGATAATGGATTCAGGGCTACCAACAGCACTCCAGCACTACCAAGTTATACCTCATACCATGCTTTTCAGGCCCAAAACTTGCACAAAACCACAAAAGGAGGGGGTGTATTGATATTCATCCAAGATACCCACACCTCCAGGTTGGTGGCAAAGCACCAAACATCAGAGACTATCCATATGCAAGTAACAATGTGTAAAACTGCCTGCCAGGTTATAGCCTGCTACAGACCACCCTCACAAACACAAGAACCGCACTTGGTCTTCCTGAAAACAGTTGGAAATATGTAGCTCTGTCCATACACCATTATATTGGGTGGGTTAAACTACCCAAACATAGACTGTGAGCATGACTGTAGCTCCAACACCCTAGCCCACAGATTACTGGAATTTATATACCAATATGCTATGGAACAACTTGTTACCACTCACACAAGAGGGGAAAACATACTGAACCTGATCATCACCAACATGGGGACTGTATGCTCCAGACCAGAAGTGTATCCCTCACTGGTAAGATCAGACCATAAACTAATCTCACTGGATATTCACATCCCAAGGCCACCCCCCTGCACAGAAGAATACAGTCAACAACTCATGTAAAGCATGTTCACACTCCTCATAAATGATGTGGAAACCTTCAAAGCCCCCAGGCCTGTTGAAACTATGGACCAGACTGCAGATACCTGTATAAAGGCATTCTATGGACACCTTCAGGAATGCATGCATCATGCTATCCCAAATAAAAGCAAGACCCAATCCTCCAAAGGCAGACGTCCTGTGTGGTGGACACCAGCCATAAACAAACTATACAATAGAAGGATGAAGCTACTAAATGATACAACAAACTCCCAAAATGTGAAGGCATCACAGATGAGTATTAGAAGAAAACTACAGGCACTCATAAGATTGTCTAAGGCCATCTTTGAGAGCAGATTCCACAAGACACTGAGGATAATCACAAGGTTTTCTGTAGTTATGTTAGGAACCTGGGTGGTAATTCCCAGATATGCTCAGAAGTAGTCCAAGATGTCACAAGAAATACCAAACACACAGACATTGCCAACATCCTAGTGGACAGGTTCACTGCTACCTTCTCCCCCCCTCCACACCAAAAGGGCAAATATTTCTCCCAGCAGAGTGCTGCCCCCTCTGACATCTCAGATGCTCAGGTAAGAGCTGCCCTCTCCAAAGCAATAAACACTGCATCAATGGGACCAGACAGTGTCCCAGGCTATGTCCTACATGAACTCCAAGAAGAGCTACACCCAGACATAACACTACTGTTCAATCCCAGCCTTACTACACGATATGTGGCCAAAGAGTGGAGTACAGCAACAGTGGTCCCTCTACATTTAGGTGGTGCCTTAACGGATCCTGGACACTATCACCCCATAAGTCTGAATAGCTTGGTCTGCAAAGCTATGGCAAGGATCATCATGAACGTCATAAATATAGATATTGGGGACCTACAGACACTTCATCATACACAGTTTGGCTTTGTTAATGGCAGATCCTGACTCTCAAACCTGTTTGATTTCTTTGAAACAGTCACCAAGGCCACTGTCAAGGGGAAGGTGGTCTACACAGCCTACCTGGACCTTGCATAAGCCTTTGATACAATACCCCACTTGTACATTCTAGGGAAGATCACCAGTGTACATATCAACCCCTATGTCACTACAGATATTGCACAGTGGCTCAAGGGCAGAACACACATGGTTAGAATTGCTGGAGCCATGTCAGCCTCAAAACCAGTTACAAGTGGTGTCCCACAAGGCTCAGCCCTGGGATCTGTCTTGTTCAGTATATATTTATCAGAGGTACAGGCCAACATGGAAGGACTGTGGCTGAGCAAGTCACAGATGACTGCAAACTGGACGCCATAATCAACTCTCCAGCCAACACACGCATCCTCCAAAAGGGCCTCTTAGAAACAGACGACTTGTGCCACAGCCATGGCCTCAAGCTGAATGCCAAAATGTGTATAGTCATCCTCTCTGGCAAAAACAAAGTGACCACAAAGTACCACATATGTGTTAATCCATTAAGTGCAGACGAAGGAATTATGGACCTTGGGGTACACAAGTTGATAGCATTCTCTCATTTGACAACCACATGGCCAAATTGGTTAGGAAAACATTTTATATAGGCCACCTCATCATGAAGGGATTCACATGTAGATCAGGGGTGGACATTGTGCCTCTTTACTCATCCCTCATCATGCCCATAATTGACTACAATGCCCTGTCGGCATGCACCTTACCAGACACCTGCAGCAACTGGAAAGACCACAAAAGTACCTCAACAAGAGGATCAAAGGGCTCAAACAGATGCCACATACTGACTGGTTAAAGAAACAGCAGCTCTACTCAGTGGCATACTGCCTCTTCATAGGCAATCTGTGCCTGACATATAAAGCCATGTCAAACCCTGACGTAATGGTCATGCTGCACCTCAGAATATCCAGATCCCATCAAGCTACACGCTGGAAAGACTTGAACCTCAGGAGTGATATACGTAGGACATGCTTGAGGGACACATTCATAACTCAAAGGCTCCCTTCACTCTGGAATATTATCCCAATAGAGGTTAGGCAGAGTCACTCAGTGACTGTCTTCAAGAGGAATATTAATGACTGGATGGGACATTGTAGGTTTACCCTGGGTATCACTTATGTGTCACTGTTAGACAGAGGCACAGTATACTAACCTTGGAAAAGGGCATAGCAAGATAGATTTACAATGCATGGTGAAAGCCACACACATTCTGGCTAGATTTATAAATTCCCTAGGGCAGATAGCCTAGTATGAACCTATGAACCTATGTATCTTGTTCACCATTGGCCCTATGTGCTGTTAATCACCAATGTAATCTCAATACTATGGTAGCATGTGCAAAGGTCAGTTGTCAGTCACCTCTATGGTACAGTTGTGGAATATGTGAGTCATGTAGTAATGTCACAGCTGCCACATGTACACAGTCAACCCTATCCCCTACCCATGGATGTACAACACATGTATGAGATGGAAACACATAGCCAAACTGTGGACTAAGCACTCTGAACCCAGTACTGGCATAACCTGTCAGGTGGCATGAAATACTACAGTGAGTGCAATACCAGTCTGATGTAGACCTACACTGACAGCAATACAAGCACGGGAACACACAGGGCCATTCGTGGAGCCTAAGAATGGCATCCTGCCTGAGTGGCAGACACCTCTGCAGCTGGCACACAGGCATATGTTAGGCCTGAACACAGCACGCATAACACATAGCACACAAATCCTGTGTGCCAAACAAGCACAGTCTGTACAGCTATACAACACTACTGCTGTAGTTGTGTTAGGTACTTTTATTGTCCAGTACAGTGAGGTCATGCTCACCAGGCTGGACAAGGTGAAGGTCACAGTGATATGCTCATGGGGCACTATGGTCCACCACATAACACAAGCATACAGGTCAGTCAGATGCATGGACACATATGACTCAGTCATTGTCCATGCCACTACAGCTGATGTGTGATGTCCCTCACTGGAATACATGATAGGGAACATGGAAA
Source organism: Protopterus annectens (assembly GCF_019279795.1). Taxonomy (NCBI): domain Eukaryota; kingdom Metazoa; phylum Chordata; order Ceratodontiformes; family Protopteridae; genus Protopterus; species Protopterus annectens. The sequence continues at coordinate 1,640,228,595 of NC_056726.1, read as the reverse complement.
GGCTCACTGAGCAAGTGGCACAGGCTGGTAGAACCCTGACCTTGGTTGGCATCATACCCTCACCAGGAATACTGACATATTACTGAATGCTAATGAATTACAGTAGCTACAACACCCTAGCTGAAAGGTTCTTAGCATGTGGTCACTGCATTGCTATGGAACAACTTCTTACCACTCCCACAACAGGTGGAAACATGCAGCACCTCTTTATCAACAACATGTAGACTATATGCCCCAGACCAGGTGTGTATCCCTCACTACTAGGTTGATAGCATCTACATCTCACACTGTATATACACATCCAACATGCAGCACCTGCACAGAAGACCACAGTCATAATGTTACCCAGTGCAAATACCATGTATTCACATGTGGCAGGCATCACACATGGTAAATATTGAAGGTCACAGGTACATATGTGTATTTGGCACACACATACATCATGTGTGCATTGCCATAACTGGTTTAATCGATGTCATACATTATTGTGAGAAACAGCCCGCACATATGGGCATTCTGTGTGAGCAAAACACACGTGACATGTCTGGAATCAAAAGCCATAAATAATTGTGTTATTGTTTAGAAAGGGATATGTGCATCCTGTAGTGTGTTTTCCCAGTTGCCAAAAGGGATGTTTCTTTCATACACACTAACCCCCCTTCACACACACTTGCTGGATTCAAATCCCGACCTAACTATGTTATGACACTAGAGACGGGCGCATTAGCAGAGCGCGCTATTCGGACTACTGGGAGATTTCCTTTCTCCTGATATACTTATAGGGTGCTGACATCATCAGTGTTTAGAAAGGGGAATGGGCATCCTGTGGTGTGTTTACACAGTTGCCAAAAGGGATGTTCCTTTCATACACACTAACCCCTTTCACACACACTTGCTGGATTCAAACCCCTACCTAGCTATGTTATGACACTAGAGATAGACACGTTAGCAGAGCGCGCTATTCGCATTACTGGGAGATTTTTTTTTTCTCCTGATATACTTATAGGGTGCTGACATTATTAGTGTTTAGAAAGGGGAATGGGCATCCTGTGGTGTGTTTTCACAGTTGCCAAAAGGGATGTTCCTTTCATACATACTTACTAACCCCCCCTTCACACACACTTGCTGGATTCAAACCCCTACCTAAATATGTTGTGATACTAAAGATGGACGCATTAGCAGAGCGTGCTATTCGCATTACTGGGAGATTTTCTTTCTCCTGATATACTTATAGGGTGCTGACATCATCAGTGTTTAGAAAGGGGAATGGGCATCCTGTGGTGTGTTTACACAGTTGCCAAAAGGGATGCTCCTTTCATACACACTTACACCCCTTCACACACACTTGCTAGATTTAAACCCCTACCTAACTATGTTATGACACTACAGACGGATGCATTAGCAGAGCGTGCTATTCAGATTAGGGGGAGATTTTTTTTCTACTGATATACTTGTAGGTTGCTGACATCATCAGTGTTTAGAAAGGGGAATGAGCATCCTGTGGTGTGTTTTCCCAGTTGCTAAGAGGAACATTACCCTCACACAGACTTGCACACAGACCAACCACAATCACCCACACACACACACACACACACACACACACACACACACACACACACACACACACACACACACACACTCTGGATAAGCTGTCATTCCCTAGGGCAAACAGCCTAGTGTTGACCTCTACACCCATATGTTTAACTGTCAGATGCACATTATTTGGTGCTGATAGCAGAGTTTGCAGGTCTTTATTGCCATAACATTACCTGTTTGTATGAACAACTTGTGTATCTGTGGACGATGTTTGCATATGGGGGACATCCACTATATCATGTATGTCTCTGTAGTCTTTTAAGTGTGAGCACTGGTCAGATTGCTATAATGTTGTTGGTTACTGGAATAACAGGTACATATACCAGATATATGTGGCAAAATGCTAAACTGATATTTGGACTAAGTGTGTGAGCATGCCCAGTTCAGCCTTCCCATGGCATGTTGCGTGAAAGATGTCTCATTTATCAAAGTGTGTGAGCATGCCCAGTGTGAGCTTTCCATATGTTGAACTCTGCAGCCCATCACATTTGTGGATGAGTGTGAACTTCAACAAATATCCCCTGTTTATGGTTGTGTGTTCTGTGTCATGTTGTGTAGTTACTGTCCAAATGCTTTTTGTGTGAACACAACAGGGATTATACTGTGCCTGCAGGTTTTGCATGGGATACTTTTCATACAATTGTCAACATCTGTTCATACTGACCTAACACTGTAGTACTGTATAGTGTAGTGGTTCAGTACTTTCACTGTGGTGGACAGTATCCTGGGCTTTAGTCGTATCACTGCTTTACATTTCCATAGTGAGCACAACAGCCTGGTTAGGGTCCAGTTGTGCACATCTGCACAAAGGCGGTGCCTCTACGGACCCTGGTAATTACTGCCCCATAAGCTTAACAAGTCTAGTCTGCAAAGCTATGCAGAGGATCATAATGGAGCTCATAAACAAAGATATAGGGGACATGCAGACATTGGACCCGTCCCAGTTTGGCTTTGTCAAGGTCAGATCATGCCTTTTGAACTTGGTCGACTTCTTCAAAACAGTCACTAAGGCCATTGATGAGGGAAAGGCAGTCCATACAGCCTACCTTGACCTTGCAAAGGCTTTTGGCACAATACCCCACTCGGGTATTGTAGAAAAACCTACCAACTTAAATGTAAACCCATATGTCACAAGATGGGTTGCAAACTGGCTTAAGGACAGGACCCACAGGGTTAGAGTTGCTGGCGCTATGTCAGACTCCAAGCCGGTCACAAGTGGTGTCCTACAGGGCTCGGTCCTTGGCCCCCTATTGTTCGGCATCTACTTCTCAGAAGTACAGGCCAACATGGGAGGACTTTGGCTGACAAAGTTTGCAGATGACTGCAAAGTGGGTGCCATAGTGGAAAGTGCATTAGACACGGATATCCTTCAGAAGGGACTCACAGAAACTGATAGCTGGTGCCAGAGCCATGGCCTGAAATGCCAAAACATGTATAGTCATACCCTTCGGGAAAAGCAAGGTAACCCCAAGCTACCATATAGGTGACAATCCTCTAAGCACAGAAGAGGTTATCAGGGACCTGGGGACCCAGGTTGACAGTGGCCTTTCTTTTGAAACTCACGTTGCCAAAGTAGTTAGGAAGACCTTCTACATTGCCCACCTGATCATGAAGGGATTCACATCCAGATCAAGGGAGGTCATCGTTCCCCTGTACTCATCACTCATCAGACCAATGATTGAGTACAATGCCCCATTTGGAATGTATCTGACCCAACACCTGCAGCAATTGGAAAGGCCCCAAAAATTCCTCACCAAAAGGATAAAGGGTCTCAAAAATATGTCTTATGCTGCCCGACTGAAGGAACTCCAGCTCTATTCAGTCACTTACCGTCTGCTCAGAGGTGACCTGTGCCTGACATACAAGGCCATGTCCAACCCGGAATTAATGAACATGCTTCACCTCAAAAACTCTAAATCCATCAGAACTACAAGGGCAAGAGACTTAAACCTCAACACTGCTATTAATAGGACGTGCTGGAGGGACAGATTCATCACCCAGAGACTCCCTATGCTGTGGAACAACATCCCGGTACATGTGAGGCAGAGCACCTCGCTGGCTTTGTTCAAGAGAAATCCTGACCAATGGATGGGAGATCACAGGTATACCCCAGGGATAACCTCAGTGTCACTGCTTGACAGAGGCACAGCAAAATAATGGGCATATTATCCTTCAAACTAAAGGGGTGGCAGAAGCCACAAAACTCTGGGCTAGGCTTATAAATGCCCTAGAGCAGATAGCCTAGTATGAACCTATGAACCTATGAACATAGGCCTAGTGCGGTTCCTGCTATTAGGACAGTGGTCTGCAGCAAGCTATATAGTAGTAGGCAGTTTTAGCCACTGGTATTTGACCATGGCTAATCCATGTTGCTTCTTGTTGTTGTACCAACATGGGGGTGTGGTTATCCATGACATTTATTGCTAGTCACCCTTGTTTTGTAGCTTATTCCATGTTTTTGCAGATGTACATCACTGTATGAGGCGTGACCTGGTAGTGTTAGGGTGCTGATGTGGGCTTTGACCCAGTTTTCTATTACAGCACTGATATCTACATTCTCTATACTGTGTGCGTTTACACTGCACGTATCTTGCTGTTTATACTTCTGGCATTGGGTAGCATTACATCTAGGTTCCTATCCCTTGTGGTACCTATGAAGGTGGGTTTGTGTTTTTGTGGTTTATGATTGGTGAGGGTGGATGCTAGTCAGGGTCCTCAGGTGTGCATATGGTACATGGTGTTACATTACTTAACACATGGCATTCATGCCTCAGGTGGTGTTGCAGGGCTGCCTCTGTCGGATGCACATACTACACTCCCTGTACATGTTTGGAAGCAGGTTGTGTCATGTTAGGCGTCCCTGTTACTATATGAGTGAGTCGAAGGGGGTATCAGTCCCAGTGTTCCTACTGAGCCAGTGTATGTGCTATGCGTTGCCTCTTTGCCAAGGCCAGGGCATACTGGGCACGCCTCCTTCTGCCTACTGGGGCAAGGTCAGGTTGTTCCTCCTCTGAGTCACCCTCTGCCTGTGGTGGCCTTGGCAATGGTGGGGGTATGTTTGGCCCAGCCATATGCTGGTCCTGCTGCAGCTGTTTCTGCAGGATCATATTTTGTAGCATAGCACATATCATGATCATTTGGGTACATGTAGTTGGTGTGTACTGCAAGGCTCCACCAGATGTGTCCAGACACCGGAACCATGACTTGAGCAGCCCAAACACACGCTCTATGACATTACGTGTTTGTGCGTGTGCCTCATTATGGCGTTCCTGTTCGGGTGTGTGTGCATTTCTGATGGGTGTCATCAGCCACGGCTCAAGTGCATAACCTGCATCCTCCACTAGGTGTCCGTGTGGGAAGTCCCCACTGGCAAATGATTGATACAGCTGCATCAGATGCCAGATGTGGGAATCGTGGTAGCTCCCAGGGCAGCCAGCACACACATTCATTATTATGCCCTGGGCATCACACACGACCTGGCAGTTGATGGAGGGGAATCCCTTGCGGTTAATATAGGCTCTACCCCGCTCACTGGCTGGTGCATTGATGCATATGTGCGTGCAGTCTATTGCACCCAGTACCTCAGGGTATCCCGCTATTTGCTGGAAGAGATGCATATTGCTGGCCAATACCTCACGGGCATTGGGGAAATATACGTGATCACTGACATGTGATGACATGGCATCCAGGAACTGGTGCAGTACCCTGGAGGCTGATGCCTGTGATATCCCCATCATATCACCAGTTGGTCTCTGGAAGGTACCTGTTGCTAGTATTCTTGGCCAACACATACCTTGGTTTCCACTGGGATGGGTTCCCCTCTGTTGGTTCTGTGTGTGAGATGTGGCCTGCACAGCTCAACAATTTGCTGCAGAAGGTCTCTGTCCACTCTGTAGTGCTCTACTATCTCCAGCTCATGTAACCCATGGTAGGTGACCCTGGGCCTGTATAACCTCCTCCTTCTCTTCACTCTGGGTTGTCTGTCAGCATCTGCATTGTCACCACCCTTAGCAATTCGCCTATGCCTGATTATAACAGCTATGGCAGCCCCTAGCATTTCTGCTCTGAGTTCAGCTTTTTTCAGTTTTCAATTCTGATAGCTTACTCCTTTTTTGCAGTATCTCCTGTGAGAAACAGCCTGCACTGCTGTTTGCAGTGTTTTAAGTGCTGGGTTGGGCTTCTAGTCTGCCTGTGTAATTGCCTGCTTCCAATTGTTTCCACCAATTAACTTCAGCAGTATCCTCTGGCAGCTTCCCTGTAATCTGGTTGTTTCCTTTTTCCTCTCTGTTTCCTCAAGGGGAGCAATGTGCACACCAGCATAAGCACGCTCACAGTGACTTAAATGCGCGCACACATCCTTACATGGTTTGAACTGGGCTGATTCATGGTAAAATGCGCGCACACTGCCTTACACACGTGCACGCCCGCACAAACCATTGTAAACAGTTTGCAACACGCTCCCACATGTTGAACCTGCCTTACACGCGCGCACACGCGCGCATGTACGTATATCAAGAAAGTTTGAGTGTAGGGATAGTGTGCACCCTCTATTTCTTGACTTTCCTAGTGTTCTGTTGGGACACACCTCTCTCCCTGATGTCTGTCTCTCATCTGTCACGTTACACTGCCCTCCAATGTGATACATTTATTTCTATCATTCCCCCCGTGATGTCACCTACCTCTTACTCTATTCCTCCCCCTTCTATAACTCTTACACTACTCAGAAAGTGCTCATTACCTATGTGGCAGTGTGATTCAGTATTGTAACCCTCATTTACATAGGATTGCCTAGTAATGCTTAGTTACATGTCTTACACGGAGCTTCCCCCCCTTGACAACCACTACACGGAGGCCATATTGTTTTTGGTCTGCTAGTCCCTGCATTGTCATTCCATGTAATACATAAATCCCACAATTGTGGGCTTATAAGCTTCGGTTTTCACTTTTGAGCAGCGCACTCCGTTTGCGCGGGTGTGCGCTGCAGTTAAACAGCAAAATCCCACGAAAAAAAAAAAAGTTATTTTAAATTATTTTGCAACCCTTTTTAATCCCAATGGCCACATATTTGGCCATTGGCATGCTAGATAACACATATGCACCCTTTATTTGGAGCTGACATAGCTCCGTTGTCAATTTTGCAGAAATGTACTCAGTTGTCAGCTGAGTGCATTTCTGCAGCTAAAACGTCCGTTACACGGACTGCTTTGGGCTTCCTGGATCGCTCAAATACCTCATTTGCATATCTTTCAGCTGCAAATGAGGTATTGAGCATTTCCACACCCAGTCCGTGTAAGGGACGTTTTAGCTGTCTCTTACACGGAGGTTTGGGCTGTTCCTGGATCGGGAGGCTTACACGGAGGCTTACACTACTCTTAAACTCCGTGTAAGCCTTCGTGAATCTTGCCCATATTTTATCACTGGGATTAATCTTAAACCCCTTATGAAAGAAAACACCAGTTGCACAATCTCCTTTTCATATTTTTTCTGGATCATATAAACCTTTGACATATATTTTATGTTCCTCATTTATACAGAATTCACCAGATAAACTTTTTTTTTCCTGAATGCTAATCTATATATCCACCACAGAAGACATAGTTCTTTTGTTTATTTTATCAAACCTTCTAATTAGATCATAACTACACAATTTTTCCAAAATTTAATCCCTAGCAAAAATACTCAGTTACTTTTATCTTTATTCAAGGGGAAAGAGTTTAAAACATTCATGTTCCTTTTCTTACTCTTTCCCCAATTGAATATTTTTCCTGGGTTTATGTATGAATAAACCTTGATCCTCAGAATCAGATTTTTCACTGCCTATAACTTCAAAAAATTGTTAGTACTATTCCCATCTCCTAATCTGTTTTTCTGCATGCACTCTCTCTCCTCATACTTCCCATATATGTTTTTCTTCTTTTGCAGTTTCTTCTTCAACTAGTTCACCCTTACCCCAAGCCCCATGCTGTCCTTCTTCATGTATGTTTTCTTCCATTTCCCCTTCATTTTTGTTATTTACTGTTTGCTCTTAACAATCTATCCAAAAGTGTCCCTTTATTTAAACAATCTGCATTCAGGCATACAACCTCATGCTGTATGTTGTATTTCCCACACTGATTACATTGTACCTTGTCACAATCATTAATTAACTGAGAAAAGTCCCCGCAAAGAGACACGATTTAGGCCGGCCAGCATATATTAATGCTCCTCTATGACCAGCCACAAAAATAACACATAGCAAGTGTGTCACTATGTTTTTTCAGCTCTCTATTGGGATGCCAGTGCTCACAATATTGAGTACCAGAAAAGCCAAAAAAAAATTAGCCTGAAAACACAGAAGAAGACGACTGAAACTTAAAAAGTGCACTTCTCCTTAAAACCTCTTTTTGGAGGACAGGAATCCCTACCATACACCCCCCCAAATGTATAAATACCAAATCAAAGATCACTATACCACAGAGAAAAGGAAATATTCTGAGAAATGGCATCTCAGACTTGGTATATGCAAGTCCGATCTTTCAGCCATTCAGTCTCTATGTTTTGTGACATGCTCTAGTGGGTCCCGATGTTTTAAATGTTTACCATTTTTTTCACATTTCATATCAGCTTCCAATCACCACCTTCCATTCCATAAGTTTGTCTCATCTCTAACTTTCACAGTACTATCAACAGTTTCACACAGACCCTGCAGGCACTTTTTAACATTGTCTTCTTCCAGTTCATCAGTTCTAAGCTGCAAAGTAACATTTTTTGTTTACATTTCAGTTATTACCAGAAAAATAATTGTTCCACAGATAAATGTGCTTTTGTTACACAGTTCCAGAAATTTCTTCATCAGTCCATACTTTTCAAAATGTAAGTAACAAAAAGTCTCTGACCCAATATGTATAAAGGATTGAATTTACTGAGCTGCAAAATCCAGAACAGTTACCAAATTGCTCCATACATAATATATGTCTGTTACAGTCTCATTTCTTATTCTTAATCTCACAGCTGATCTACTCTTGGTTTTAAAAACAGTGTTACTTACACTTTGTTGCTGCTCTCCGTTTTTGCCCACTGTCACTGCTGCATATGTTTTAGTTACTTCATTCTCTGCTGCCACATCACTTGGTCACTTTTCCACATTAGCTTCCTGATCACTTCTGTAAAAGTTATCTGCAATCTCACCTGGTGTAACAGCAAAACTGTCACCTGGATCATCTTGCAAGATTAAAAAAAAAAAAACACCATTTGCAAGAACTGCAAACGCCAGTTCTGTTATCTGCACCACATCAATAGACTCACTTACTTCCTTCTGCATGGAGACAACTAAATGCTGTTCATTTGTAACATCCACTACAGAGGAAACTTTGTTGACATTCAGAAGCTCTATATCCAACAAATTCTTCTCCAAATTCTCACTTTCCATTTCTAAACCCTCCACAGCTTTTCTGTCCTCATCCATGCTGCTGCTTTCTTAGGCCTCTTCATCGTTCATGCAGGAGCCCTCTAGCACCATCTAGTAGCTCCAAAGAATAGGAGAAATGCTGCAGTGCTATGGTCTGAGTTAATCCAGTAGTTTAAACACTTTAGGTCTCCTCTGCAGAGAAACTAGTAGAAGAATGGGTTGAACCCTGTCAAGAAAGAATGGATAGACAGGTGAATAAATAAATAAATAAATGAATATTGTACATGTTTCCACACTGCTTGAAATATTGTCAGGTTTGTTGTTTCGTGTTATCTCTTTTCTACACATATTTCATTTTGATATGCATTTTTGTTATTGTATGCTCTATGGTGTAATATCATTTTTTATCACTTTTTTATTGTCTTATACTCTTCAGTCCTCTAGAGTCCAGGTCATGACTCAGAATGGTAAATGGAGCAGACCACTTACCTGATTACTAAATTTCCGAAACATAAAAATAGAACTGTATATAAAATGTTCAAATGTAGAAAAAAATAATGTCTCCATGAATGATGATCAATGGGTGCTTATTTCTGTAGCCTTACATTATCATTATAATGATATACAGTAAGTGTTAAACATTATGGCTTGTTACTGTACTCATACATAATTATCATTATAATGTACAGCAAATGTTAAACTTTATGACTTATTACTGTAGTACATAGGTTCATAGGTTTATACTGGCTAATGACCACCAGCATCTTTACAAGCCTAGCTGTGCAATCCAATACAGTTTTGTCTCTGAGTACCGTGTAAGCCTAGATGATGGAGTATGTTAGTAAGGATGTAGCTAAGGGTTATATGGGGGGTATGTTGGTTGTGGATTAATTTACTTACTGTCAATCTCTGTCCATCAGAGACATGGGGGCCAGACCAGGGGTGACTTTTCAATCTCCTATCCAATGATCAAGGTTTTGTTTGAATAGGATCAGGGTTGTACTCTGCTACACGTCGGTGGGGAGTTGATTCCATAGTGCAGGAATTCATTGAGACACATACCAGTCTCTCCAGCATATTATATTTATGTCACAGCCAAAATTCAGGTTCTTGGATCTAGTCTTTCTGGTGCTGTTTCTTTTGTGGATGTGAAAGAGATCTATCAGAGCTGAATCTGAGGATGTCTTATATGCCAGGCTTAGATTTCCTCTCAGTAACCTATAGGAAACTGAGTACAGAGACAGAGCTTTAAGGCAATTTGTTTAGGACAGGGTATTCATACCCTGGATTCTCCTGGTGAGGAACCTTTGAGGGTGTTCTACTTTTGGGAAGTGCCTGGTTAGGTATATGTCAAAATGGGCATTGTACTCAATGATTGGCAGAAAAAAGACAGAAAATCCACCCAAGGATGGCCAATCAATGAAATCCACAAGTGTTCCAATTAAAATGTAGTCCTTTAATACGAATAAAACTTTGACTTGAAAATAAAATGAAAAAGCTCAAAACTGTCCCTTGAAGATATCAGATAAGTGCTTTCGACTGTTGTCTTCCTCAGATCGGAGAAGACACTAGGGACTTCCATTTCCTTTTATATATGAAATTTTATACTGTTTGACCAATCACCATTGATGAATACTTGACAACATCCATTCCTATCTTGTTATCTCAAGATTAATTTGCATGTAATCAACTCTATGCTTCTGTTTCCCGACTTTATTGAGTATGTAAATTAGATGTTCCAGTCCTTCATTTTGATTGGATGTATATTGTGTTATTGATGATAATGTGAGCAAAGTGAGTATTACTCTTCCATCTTCCTTTAATTCTCAAGACCAATAACAGGTGGTGCTGTTCTAAATGATGTAGTATCCAAAGTAAATAGAAGCATTCATAAACACTCCAAATATTAAATCTTTGAAGAAGTTTGTGAATATAACTTTCTATTCATTACAATGCTATGTAGGTATGATGGATCTTTACCTGCATAATCAAAATAATGCCACTTAAAATTATGGAATTACAATAAGTATCCTTCAACTAAATTATATCACATTTAAAAAAATACAACCAATGCCTGCTTCAGATGTTATCTCTAAAATACCAAAGTCTTGCCAAGAACAGGAAAGCATGTGGATAGAACAGCAATGCTAACTGTTCACTTTCCAATCTCTTTCAAGCAAAGGCAACATCCAAGCCTATCTTGTTATCTCAAGATTAATTTGCATGTAATCAACTCTATGCTTCTGTTTCCCGCCTATGTTGAGTATGTAAATTAGATGTTCCAGTCCTTCATTTTGATTGGATGTATTTTGTGTTATTGATGATAATGTGAGTAAAGTGAGTATTACTCTTCCATTTTCCTTTAATTCACAAGACCAATAACAGGTGGCGCTGTTCTAAATGATGTAGTATTCATAAGTAAATAGAAGCATTCATAAGCGCTCCAAATATTAAATCTTCGAAGAAATTTGTGAATATAACTTTCTGTTCATTACAATGCTATGCAGGTATGATGGATCTTTACCTGCATAATCAAAATAATGTCACTTGAAATTATGGAATTACAATAAGTATCCTTCAACTAAATTATATCACATTATTAACACAATATACATCCAAACAAAATGAAGGACTGGAACATCTAATTTACATACTCAATAAAGGTGGGAAACAGAAGCATAGAGTTGATCACATGCAAATTAATCTTGAGATAACAAGATAGGATTGGATGTTGTCAAGTATTCATCAATGGTGATTGGTCAAACAGTATAGAATTTCATACATAAAAGGAAATGGAAGTCCCTAGTGTCTTATACGATCTGAGGAAGACAACAGTCGAAAGCGCTTATCGGATATCTTCAAGGGACAGTTTTGAGCTTTTTTTATGTTTCATTTTATTTTCAAGTCGAAGTTTTATTCGTATTAAAGGACTACATTTTAATTGTAACACTTGTGGATTTCATTGATTGGCCATCCTTGGGTGGATTTACTGTCTTTTTTCTGCCAATATTGACTGTTTTTGTGACAGACCACCTTTAGCGTTTGGGAGTTATTTATTTATTTGTACTCAATGATGGGTCTGATAAGGCCTGAGTAGAGTGATGCTATAACTTCTTTGGACCTGGGTGCCATACACTTGCTCATGAGTTGGATGACATGGAATATGCTTCTTGCTGTCTTCACTACATGTTGGGCATGTTGGTCAAAGGTTAGAATACTGTCTACATGTGTTCCTGGATCCCTAACTACCAGGTCAATTCTTAAGGGTGTTTTATTGATGGAGTAATTAGCTTGGGTATATGATTTCTAAAATGTCACTATAATGCATTTCTTCTCACTGAGTTGTAATCCATAGCTTTAGCAGCAGTTATTTGTTTGTGGTAGTCCCTCTTGTAGGATGCTGGTGCCATGGGAGGAATGTATGATCGATCCCAATTTGCAGTCGTATGCAAACTTGGTGTGCCAGACACCATTCACATTAGTTTTATCTTCTGAGAAATAAATGCCAAACAGGAGCAGACCCAACACAGATCCCTGAGGAACTCCCCTGATAACCGGTCTTCTGGTTGAGGTAGTTTCACCAATCCTGACTTCTTGGGTCTTATCTGTGAGCCAGCCAGCAATCAAGTGAGTTATTTAGGGATTTATGAATAGTTTTGAGAGTTTTTCAATGGTACCTGAGTGAGTTATTGTATAGATTGCCTTGGTCAGGTCATGGTAGGAGGTATGCACTGTTTTCCTCTCATCCATATCCTTGGTGATCGCTTGAAGAATCTTTGATGTTGAACAGGCAAATGCAAACTGGGATGGGCCCAGTGCCTGTAGTCTTTCAATGTCCTTGTTATCATTTCCATGATAATTCATTCCATAGCTTTGTGTATTAGACTTGTTAGACTGATAGGTCTGTAGTTCCTAGAGTCAGTTTATGGCCCAATCTAATGAAAAGGGATGACCGTTGCAGCCCATCATTCACATGACACATAACCTATTTTGAGGTTTTAGTTGAAGAGTGCTTAAAGTGTTCCTGCTAGATAATGTTTTAGGCTATTTAGGAGGCAATCAGGGATATTATCAAGGCCCATTGAAGCAGCAGTTTTGCCTTTAGTGAGCGCCACCAGGACCTGCTTCCTGTTGATAGCTGGGGGATATGCTAGAAGAGATTTCACAGGGGACAGTGCGTGGAGATAAGGTGAAGTTACAGTTAACTTTATCAGCCCATAGCTTCACTATGTCACCATGGTCAGAAAAGGTTGTGTCATTCATTACCAGTTTTGCACACAGCTGAGTGTTACCATTAAGGTTCCTGACATAATAGAATAAGGCCTTGTGATTGTCCTTAGCCTGGAATGCTATCCTGACCTTGTAATTGGCCTTGCTGGACTTTATTAGACCTCATAGTTTCTTGCTTAGTTGGATCAGAGAGTTCTTGTTTCTATGAGAGTGATCTTTCTGATTTTCGCCATGACTTTTTTTTTTTTTTGTTATATACCCTATTAAGGTAAGGATTCCACCACTGGGGTTTGTTTTTGATGTTAGATTTGGGCTTATTTCTGTTAGGTATGGCAGCCTCTATACAGTCATTTCCATGTTTGTACAGGATTTCTGTGAATAATTCTGCATACGTAGCTGCGTTCTTGGGGTTTGGAGTAGCCATGAACTTTGACAAACTATCACTTAATAGGATGCACTTTGCTGTAGAATAGTTCCTATCTATTACAGGTTAAGCTGAGTTTTTTGGTTGATTTTTCTTTCAAAGGAAACAGCTTTGTGGTCCAACCTCACCAATGAGGACAAGACACAGTTGAAGGTGCAAAGCTTTTGCATGCAGCTGAGTACTAGATCCAGTATGCTTGTTCTTCTAGTTGGAGTGGACACTCTCTGGTCCAGGGTATTCATGTTAACAAAGTCCAGGAAAGATTGTACCTGTAAGCTAGAGGTGGTATACATTTTCCAGTCTAAAGAGGGTTAGTTGCAGTCTCTCATGAATTGTGTATTTGGTTGGATGGTGATCACCTCTAGTAGGTCTAGGTAAGAATAGTGAGTTTTGTGGGTCATAGAGGGTGATCTGTAGCTGGCCAGGATGTGGTAAAGGAACTTTGTCTATGGAGACTTAGATGTATTTGTATTTATAGGTTCATAGGTGTGTACTAGGCTAATGGCCCTTGGGCCTTTACAAGCCTAGCCATAGGATTACCTTGGCATTGTGCCTCCTGACCTTAGTTCCCATTTGCTAAAGTACATTGAAACACCTCCACCTTTAGAACCTGCCTGTGCTGCTGTTGGCCTAAATGTGTAGAAGGAAATGTAGCCTTGCACTACCAGAATACTTTCTGTGGATTTAAACTAAGTTGCAGAAATGACACAGATGTCCACATTCTTCAGAGTGAAGTGAACTTATAGGGTATGAAGTTTTTTTTTAGGTTCATACCATTGAGCAGTAACACCTTAAGGCTGCTTTGAGTATTTTTTAGCTGTATTGGTAGTGTTGTCATTTTGACATTGCCTAAAAAAGGTTATAAGGGGGTGGATAAAGTTTTAGCCAATATCCAAAATCCAGGCGCACAGGTACAGACAATCCTTAGCAATCAATGAGGCCTGTTAACTATGTTCTTCCATGTAAATAGATATTGAGTCCCCCTGGATTGACAACAGAAACTTAGTTATTAAAATAGATCATTTTGGGTTCATATTGTGGTATCATCCTTGGTGAGGATAGGCATACTGGCTACCTCTCAACCTCACAGCACAAAAACTCTGGACAAAGGCACAAAACATGGCAGGAACAAAGGCCCAAAAATAGGGACAGATTTTATATGTTCCTCATATAAATTTAGAAAGTTAGTAGAATGACAGATTTGACATAATTATATATTTTCTGAAGAATATGAAGTCTGAAACTCAAATTGTTTGTCATTATTTAGTATTATTTAGTGACCAGTTCTCAATGATTTGCCAGAAAACCACAAACTTTATGAGGAACAAACTGAAAATAAGAACAGAAATCTGGACATTTGAGGGGTAAGCATGCTGATCAGTGCAAGGCACAGAGCAGTCTGCAATCATATTCAGAGACAGCTATAATGTCTCTTTTCATGCAGTCTAGTGAGATATTTCTCAGGTCATTTTACAGCCACATGAACTATGATAGAATCATATTGGTACCTGAGGTGCAGTGACCTGATGCATGCATGATTTTGCTTTGTTACTGAAGTCATATATCATCATTATAACAGTGTACAGTGACTGTTAGCCATTATGGCTCATTAGTGTAGTCTTGCATTATCATTACAAAAATGTACACTAACTGTAAAACATTATGGTTTGTTACTGTTGTCTTGCATCATTGTTGCATTAATGTACATTAACTATTAAACATGGCTCATTGCTGTAGCCTTGCATCTTTGTTGCAATAATGTACAGTAACTTTTAAACACTATGCCTTGTTGCTGTAGTCTTGCATCATCATTATAATAATGTACAGTAACTGGTAGTTCTGCCTCACCATGCTTATACGTTAAAGTTAGATAGATTGTTTCACTCTATTGCCAGA
This sequence comes from Protopterus annectens, assembly GCF_019279795.1. Lineage (NCBI taxonomy): Eukaryota > Metazoa > Chordata > Ceratodontiformes > Protopteridae > Protopterus > Protopterus annectens. The sequence continues at coordinate 1,640,213,062 of NC_056726.1, read as the reverse complement.
ATTTCAGTGTTTGAGTTTGCCTTTTAGACTTTTTTTTTTTTTTGCTCCTGCTCAGCAACAGTGAGTAAGTTTTATTATTGACGTTTCACTATGCAGAAGTCAATATTTAATACAGTATTAAATTAGAAGTTGTACAATAGCACGGGTAGTTTTTTTCATTTGCTGTGTTTATTTTATTTTTCTCTCACCATTTTTTTTCTGGTAGTTAGTCAGCTCTCAGTGCTATGGCAGTTTATGGTACGTCAGGGGCTCTGTATCCTTTTTGCTGTCACTTGTATTTCATTCTAGCCCCCATATCCATTGGACCTTCCGGATTATTTGTTTCAGCTGCTACTTGTTGTTTTCCTCGCAATTTTCAGTTTCCCCCTCTGCTGCTTTCAGTTCCTACAAAAAAGTAGAAAACTAATATAGTTTAGTGATATTAGGAGGGCTATTATTTAAAAAAGAATAGTTCACACAGGATGACTTGTCTTATGCATTTTTGGTACATATGTTTAGCCGGCTCCTCACTTCTTCTCATCCACTGTATGCCATCTTACTTCTGGCCCACATCTGTTTATTTCCACCTCAATAGTTTAATTCAACTCCCAGTTTTCTAGCTCAACTAAGAGTAAGCCATTTTTAATGCCTTTGACCAACCTTCACCACCTCAGTTTTCATCTAGTTGGATACCCTCCCAATTCCTCACAGCTTGCACTGCTGCCTAGGATTACTATAAAAAACAAAAACAAGAAAACTTACAGTTCTCATAGTAATTCCCAGTCTTCCAAACCATACACACAGCATTTCTATGGTCCTCAGATTTCAAGGACATCCCTATTTGATTCAAATTGTAGCTCTGTCCCCTTTTATTCTCTTCAAAATTGGTTACTTTCAGAAGAAATAAGGAGAATAGCACATAACATCTAATTACAGTAATTAGAGTTGTAGATTCTTTTACTTTAGAAAATGTACATTAATTCACATTCTCTTAGTCTGTCAATAATTCGCATAGGTTCGTTGATTCTTAGGTATATACTAGGCTAACGATGACCAGGGCCTTTATAAGACTAGCCGTGCAACCCAACTCAGTTGTATCCTATTTATCATAGGCATATATCAGGAGAGGAAATGTTAGAAAGTTTCTAGAGGTTATGGGGGGGTATGTCAGCTTCAGCATTACTGTCTCCTTCTATCGGAGACATGGGGCCAGACTTGGGGCGAATTTCTGATTTCCCATCCATAGGTCAGGGTTGTGCTTAAATAGGGTTAGGTAAGCCTGTTTCAGAGCACATGGATCCTGAGAGACACATATCTGTCTCAGCAACATGCCTTATTTATGTCACAAGCAAAATGTAAAGCCTTGAATCTAATGCTTCTGATGCTGTTCATTTTGTGGATGAGCAAGCGGTCCATCAGGGCTGGATCCAATGGTGTTTGCATGCCCGACATAGAAGACCTCTCAGTAATCTGTAGGAGACAGAGCACAGAAACAGGGTTTTAAGGCAATCCATATAGGACAATGTGTTTATATCCTGGATTCTCCTGGTACGGAACCTTTATGGGCATTCCAACTATTGCATATGTTTGGTCAAGGACATACTGAAGAGGGTATTACACGCAATGATGGATCTGATAAGTACCAAATAAAGTGACACAATGACTTTCTTAGACCTGGATGCCAGATTAATGTCTACACATTCTCATATCCCTGACTACTGGGTCAACTCTTAGGGGTGTCTTATTGATGGAGTAATTATCCTGGGTGTCAGTTTTCCCAAATGGCACTATAATACATTTCTTGGCACTGAGTTTTATTCTGTGACTTTGGCACCAGTCATTTGTATTAGACCCTCTTACATGATGTTTGTGTCATGGGGGAATCTAAACCCTCTTGTAAGATGTTTTTGTCACGGGGGAATCTATGATAGCACCAAATTTGCAGTCATCTGTGAACTTGGTCAGACAAAGGCCCTTGAAATTAACCTTTTACCTCAGAAAAGTAGATTCCAAATTAGAGCTGTCACAGCACAGACCCCTGAGTTACCCCGCTGGTGACTGGTCTCTTAATGGAGGTGGTCACACCAATCCTGATTTCCTAGAAATATTTCATAGCACCTACCATCAATGCAGGAAGATGAGGCCTGCATTTAACATCTCATCCAAAGGATGACACACTCAGCAGTGGAGTACACCTCTTAATGTACGCTGCAGTGTCAGCAGTCCTGTTGTGCTACCAACAAAATTAATATTTTAAAGCATTCCTTATGGTCCCTTATTATTTTGGATTTGCCATCCCCCTATTCTGTTATATTCAGTTATATTTGTTCATTATTCATTAGAGATATTATTCACACCATTTATGGTTAAGTCTTTACCTTTTACTTGAAGATAACAGTCATGCCCTTTTCTCTATCAAAAAAAAAAAACTAAGATATAAGCAAGTAGTATAGGGATCAGCACTTAAGTATTTAAAAAGAGAGAATAACATGGTAAACTTGTACAGCGATGGTGGTTGGTATATGTCATGGTAATCACTTCACAGGCACAATACAGGGCTCACTCCCCATTCATCAGTTAGCAGACAGAGCCATCCATAAAAGTTTCATTAGGAACAATCAAACAATGCAATTTATTAAATAAATAAGCCAATAACAGAGCTGTTCCTAGGCCTGTTACAGCAACATGCTTGAAACCAATAGGGTTTGCATTATGATTAAGTAGATAATCTCAAAGACACAAGGTCCAAGGTTTTATTCCCTCCTTCACATTGCACAGCAATACTCTGACTTATCATATAATTAAATCAGACCCAGATAAAACTCAGTAAGCTAGGTACACCTCAATTTTTCACCCACCTCAGGTAAATAAATAAACACATGCATACATACAAACAACACACATTATCAACAACACAGAATAACATTATAATTATAAAAGTATAAACACATACAAAACAACTTAGGTATGAGATATACATAACAAAAAAGACACAAGGTGGCACTATATTAAACTTTATTTTCTTTTAGGGTTTTCACCATGGCTTTATTGCAAGATCTGAAACAGGGATGAAGGTGTATCTCTGAAGAAGCCATAATGAGTGAGGGACAGACGTACCTCTCAACTGCCCAGATTTTTGCATAATGTCCAGATTTATGCCTGTTTTTGGTCTGCTCCTGATAACATTTGTGATTTTTGAAAAATCACTGAGAATTGATATCACTAATAATGACATTCATTTGAGTTTCAGATGTTCTATCCTTGAGAAAATGTATACCAATGTAGAATCTGTTATTCCTGCAACTTTCTACATTTATAAGAGCAATATTTAAAATTTGTCCCTATTTTTGGGCCTTCAATCGCCCACTATTTTAGGATTTGGCCAGATTTCTTGCATTAAGAGGTTGAGAGATATGGGGATAGAACCTGTGCAGATGAACTTATGAGAACATCAGGTCAACCTAATGAATCAGTCAATGTAGATGAGGGTCCTGCTTCTATAAGACTGAGAAGGAAGAACAGGAAAGAGATACCAGTTCAGGATATCAGGGACAATTCTCAACATATCTCAGAAGGTATGGAGAAGTCAGTAATACCTGTTAATCATGTGGAGGACCATATGGTGAACATCAATGAATATTTAGAGACATTCATTGAAGCTTTTAATGAGGAAGGCAACGTTAGGTCAAATAGTAGGCAGGAACAATAGCACATACCCTCAATCAAAAGCCCATAGAGTTAAACACAGACCTTCTTTCCCTTTATTACCTACTGTAATGAATGATTCAAGCAGTTAAGGAGCTCCACAGCAGCTCCAGAGCATAACAACAATACAGTCATTAAGCACAGCATCCACATAAATGCAATGTAGGGCTCAGTATCATTGCCCATATATCATAATGGTAAAGGAAAAGATTTGCAGAGGTGATTTCATAGACATCTAATAGGGTCCAAAGACCTAATATTCGACTTGGCAGTTTTGGGCAGATGATAACCAAAAAAAAAAAAATTAAAGGTTAAAATCTTGGGGCAACTTGGTAGTCAGTTGCATACTCTGCATGGTTTTCATTGATAAATACCCCATCATAGGGTACTTCCTCATCATAAGGATGGCTCACATGTTATAAGGATGAATGGCATGGTACCACTATGACCAAAGATTCAGAAAATTAAAGGTGAAAGATAGCCATATAAAATGGGAAAACAGACATTCAGATACCTGGCTTGCTGTCATGGTGGATAAAACACAAACTGAACCAGCCTGCAAAAGGAGTACATTCTGGTCAAGGGCAAAACATGCTGGGCATTTAACTCAGGAAATTCTGGAAGGCCTGCTTGCAGATTTAGCCACACATACAATATTTGTGGGTCTATGTCACATAATCAAACAGCCACATCGTCAACTTTCTCATTGCATCGACAATGCAGGCTGTAGAACCATTTATTTATTTTGACATTTATTAACTGCAGTATATCTAACTGGGCAGTCCTGGGGAGAAATGCTCCATTAAAAAATACATACAAAGTATTCAAAAAGACAGTAAATATTAGGAATAAAAAGGGCATAAGTCAAACAAGGTCGATTTTAACATGTGATAGCTGGGAAAATGCAAACAAAAATGAGCATGTAGATCTTAGAGACAGATTAATGTTATAGCATTAGACTACTATACTGCTAGTATTAGATGAAGGGGTAAAAGTGTAAGACAGGTGAAGTGAATGAAGAATGGTGCAGGTATAAGGTAATTAAAGATGAGGAACCAGGAGGAAGAATAAAAGGTGAGGTGTAAGGGAACAGTGTAAGGATGTGAAAGAGAGATAAGAGAAAATAGGTTAAAGAAAGTTAGGCAGGGTTAGAGCAGGAGCACAGCCATGAGTTAAGCAGTCTTTCTCTTAATGCTTTTTTAAAGTTGAGATTATTTGATATAACTCTGATGGTTAGAGGGAGTTTATTCGGGCCAAGGCTACTGAGTAGCTGTATAGGTTTTAGCTTGTTCTTTTGGGCTTGTAAATTTCCATCAGAAGCTAGTCAGATCAGGAAATTTGCAATTTCCTCACTATAGTGTGATCTAGAGTTGGTATCTATAATTAGCAGAGGGTGTGGGTGGCACAGCTCCCAACATGGGGGGGGTGACTGCATTGTCAGTGAAATGATGTTTGACAATGTAGACATTTGATTATTTGACATAGACCAGATATTTGCAGTGGAAGATAACCAGCTGGAAGATGGTGATACAAAGATCCCAAAGCATCTCCTAGTTTGAGTCAAACTTGGTACAGGAGCCAAACCAATCCACATTGGAGAAGGGTAAAGCTTATTTTCGTGGCTTCAGTAGACTCTGTAATTATTGCAGGCCTAGATAAGCCTCAATGGAACTATTCTATCAAAGCAGACATTTTCAATGAACACTTAAAGCTTTACCTAGACAAAACGACATCTAATTTTATTATTGGAGGTTTTATCCATATTTTTTCCTAAGATCCAACACCCAGGACAGGATTCCAAGAAGCAATAACATACAGGAACTAATTTTTAAAGAAACACATAGGTTCATAGGTAGGTACTATGCTATTGGCCCAAGGGCCTAAGTAAGCCTAGCCAGCAAAGTTCCCTGGCTTATGCCAACCCAAGAAAGTTAATTTCCTGTGCCCCTGTTGAGCAGAGCCACAAAAGTGAACCCCGGAGTGTATTTCCTATTTCATATCCACTCATCAAGATTTTTCTTAAAGAGTGTTAATGAGGAACTTTGCTTGACATAGATGGGTAGCTTGTTCCAGAGTATAGGAAGTCTCTGGGACAGGAATCTATCCCTCCAGCAAGTCCGGTTTATTGTGGTGACAAGGTTTAGGTCCCAATAGCATGTAGCTCGGAGGGATTGGGATTTCTTTAGGTGTAGCATGTCCAACAGCTCTGGGTCTTACATAGCTTTATATGTTAGGCAGAGATCACCTCAGAGTAGGTAATATGCTACAGAGTAAAGCTGGAGTTTTTTCAGATGATCAGTATAGGGCATCTGTTTGAGGCCAGTAATTCTCTTTGTGAGGTACTTCTGTGGCCTTTCCAGCTGCTGCAGATGTCTTGTGAGGTACATTCCAAAACGGGCATTGTACTCTATAATGGGTCTAATGAGTGTCAAGTAGAGGGGAGCAATGACCTCTTTTTTCCTGGATGAGAACCCTTTTGTGATGAGGTTTGCCATGTAGAAGGATTTCCTGACTACTGTGGCAATGTGATTATCAAAGGAGAGTCTACTGTCTACCTAGGTCCCAAGGTCTCTTATCACACATTTGGTGTTATGTGGTAGTTCATGGGTACAGAGTTTTTACCAAAGGGGATAACAATGCACTTTTTGGCATTGAGCTTGAGGCCATGGCTCTGACACCAGGCATCTGTCTCAATGAGGCCCTTTTGTAGGATGTCCACATCATTTGGGGACTCGAATATAGCTCCTAGTTTGCAGTCATTTGCGAACTTCATTAGCCAGAGGCCTTCTGTGATAGCCTGTACTTTAGAGAAGTAGATACCAAACAGGAGAGTTCCCAGGACAGAACCCTGTGGTACTCCACTTGTCACTGGTTTAAAGTCAGATTTGGAGTCTGCAACTTTTACAGTGTGGGTTATGTCAGTGAGCTAGTTGGCAACCCATCTTGTGACATAGGGATTTATATCTAGCTTAGTGAGGTTTAGCTATAATTCCAGAATGGGGAGTTGTGTCGAAAGCCTTGGCGAGGTCAAGATAGGCTGTGTGAACCACCTTACCCTTGTCTATGGCTTTGGTGACTGCCTCAAAGAAGTCAACCAGGTTCAGGACACAAGATCTGACTTTCACAAACCCGAACTGGGTGGGGTCCAGAGTTTGGAGGTTACTAATGTCTTTGTTTATGAATTCCATGATGATACGTTCCATGGCCTTGCAGACCAGGCTCGTCAGGCTAATAGGGCGATAGTTGACAGGATCAGTAGTGGCTCCCTCTTTGTGGAGTGGGATAACTGTTGCTGTGCACCATTCAGTGGGCACAAAGCCTGACGTGAGGCTAAGATTAAACATGGTGCTTAGGTGGGGAGCCAGTTCATTCTGAAGTTCATGTAAAACGCAGCCTGGGATGTTGTCCAGTCTCATGGATGCTGTGTTTTTGGCTTTAGAGAGTGCTGCTTTTACCTGTGAAGTTGTGATTACAGGGACACTGCATTCTTCCTGTATAGATATGGGCCCTTTAGGGGGTGAGAGGGGGTTAGCATTGAACATATCTGCCAGGATGTTGGCAATATCAGTTGGTTCTGTAATTTTTGTGCCATTGTGCTGTAACTCAGAGCAGATCTGGGTGTTGCCATTGAGATTCTTGACATAGCTATAGAATTATTTGTGGTTGTCCTTAGAAACAGTGGCAATCTTGTTTTCTTGGAGGATCTTATAAGGAATCTCAGCTTCTTGCTGAGGCTGACCAGGGAGCTCCTCCATTCATGGGCTTTTACTCTCTTTTGCAACAGTTTCTTCCTTCTGTTGTACAGTTTGTTTATGGCAGGGGACCACCAGATTGGCTTCCTTTTTTTGGAGGATAGGTTCTTGGTTCTGTTTGGGATAGCACGATCCATACACTCATGTAAGTGCTTATAGAGTGCATTTGTGTAGGATTCAGCAGTCATAACTATATTGTCCATCTGCATGGCTGTCAAGAAGTTCACCACTTCTGTCTTAAGAAGCATGAAGTTGGCTTTGGAGAAATTTTTTACCATGGTTTACTTAATGGGGGGTGGGGACAGGATGTGGATATCTAGGGTGATTAGCTTATGGTCAGATCTGACCAACGAGGAGTTGACTTCAGGTATTGAACACTGGTTACTCATGTTCATAGGTTCATAGGTAGATACTAGGCTATCTGCCCTAGGGCATTTATAAGCCTAGCCAGAGTGTATTTGGCTTCCGCCTCCCTATTAGATTAGCCTACTGTGCCTCTGTAAAGTAGGTCACAGAAGGTACCCTTTTAAGATTAGTTCACTGTGCCTCTGTCTAGCAGGGACACAGAAGAGATCCCAGGGGTGAATTTGCGATTTCCCATCCACGTGTCCAGATTTCACTTGAAGAGGGTCAGTGAGGGGCTATGTCTAACATGAATTGGGATTCTATTCCAGAGTGAGGGGAGCCTCTGGGAAATTAATCTGTCCCTCCAGCATGTCCTATGTATTTGTGTGCTGAGGTTTAGGTCCCTGGAGCGTGTAGCTCTAAGGGACTTGGATTTTTTGAGGTAGAGCATGTCCATTAATTCTGGGTTTGACATGGCTTTGTACGTCAGGCATAGATCACCTCTGATTAGGTGGTAAGCAACTGAGTAGAGCTGGAGTTTCTTTAGTCGAGCTGCATAGGACATCTGTTTGTAGCCCATGATCCTCTTGGTGAGGTACTTTTGGGGTCTCTCCAGTTGCTGCAGGTGTCGGGTAAGGTACATCCCAAAAGGGGCATTGTATTCAATTATGGGCCTGATGAGTGACAAGTAGAGGGGCACAATGACCTCTCTTGATCTAGATGCGAACCCTTTCGTGATAAGGTGGGCTATATAGAAGGTCTTTCTAACCACTTTGGCAACGTGGTTATCAAAGGAGAGATTACTATCTACGTTGGTCCCCAAATCTCTAATTACTTCTTCCGTACATAATGGATTACCACCTATGTGGTAATTTGTGGGCACCTTGTTTTTCCCAAAGGGGATGACTATGCACTTTTTAGCATTTTGCTTGAAGCCGTGGCTCTGGCACCAAGCATCCGTCTCTGTGAGACCCTTTTGGAGGATGCTTGTGTTAGCTGGAGATTCGATTATGGCCCCCAGTTTTCAGTCATCTGTGAACTTTGTCATCCATAATCCCCCCATGTTAGCCTGAACCTCAGCGAAGTATATACCAAACAAAAGAGGTCCCAGAACTGAGCCCTGTGAGACGCCACTTGTAACTGGTTTGGATTCGGACATGGCACCTGCGATTCTGACCATGTTGGTTCTATCTCTAAACCAGTATGCAACCCATCTTGTGATATAGGGGTTGATATTTAAGCTGGTAAGCTTATTTATAATGCCCAAGTGGGGTATTGTGTCAAAGGCTTTTGCGAGGTTCAGGTAGGCTGTGTGGACTACCTTGCCATCATCTATGGCTTTGGTAACTGTTTCAAAAAATCAACTAGGTTTAAGAGGCAAGATCTGCCCTTAACAAAGCCGAATTGGGTAGGGTCCAGTGTCTGGAGGCTCCCAATGTCTTTGTTTATGAGTTCCATGATAATACGCTCCATAGCTTTACAGACCAGACTAGTCAGGCTTATGGGGCAATAGTTTCTGGGGTCCATTGTGGCACCACCTTTGTGGAGTGGGACCACTGTAGCTGTATGCCATTCTTTGGGTACATATCCTGTAGTAAGGCTAAGTTTGAACAGTGACTTAATGTGAGGGTTCAGTTCTTCTTGGAGCTCATGTAAGACACAGCCTGGGATACCGTCCAGTCCCATAGATGCTGTGTTTTCTGCTTTGGAGGGGGCAGCTTTCACCTGTGCATCTGTGATGTCAGGGAGATTACATTCAGTTGGGATTGGCATTTGCTCCTTTGGGGGGAAGGGGGGGAGAAGTTTGCGCTGAATCTGTCTGCCAGGATGTTGGCTATGTCTGTAGGTTCGGTATATTTTGTACCATTATGCAACAATTCAGAGCATATCTGGGAGTTTCCGCCCATGTTCCTGACATAACTAAAGAAGGCCTTGTGATTATCTTTAGTGTCTAGGGCAATTTTTCTTTCGAGACTGGCCTTTGATGATTTTATGAGGGATCGAAGTTTCTTGCTGATACTGATCAGAGATGCCTTCCCTTTTTGGGATTTTGCTCTGTCATGTAGTAGCTTCCTCCTTCTGTTGTATAGCTTATTTATGGCCCGGGTCCACCAGACTGGTCTCCTGTTTTTGGAGGCTTGAGTCTTGGTTTTATTTGGGATAGCACGATCCATGCATTCCTGCAGGTAATCATAGAATACATTTGTAAAGGATTCTGCAGATTGGGCTGTATTATCCTCTGGCCCAGGGGCTTTGAAGGATTCCACCTCAGTCTTGAGAAGTGCAAAGTTGGCTTTTGAGAAATTCTTTACAGTGATTTCCTTGGCTGGGGGTGAGGACGGGATATGGATGTCCAGAGAAATTTGTTTATGGTCTGATCTTATCAATGAGGGGGTTTACCTCTGGTGTGGAACATACAGTCCCCATGTTGGTGATGACCAGGTCCAATATGTTGTTCCCTCTTGTGGGAGTGGTGACCAGTTGTTCCATTGCGTTAGAGTTTATAAATTCAAGGAACCGTTGGGCGAGGGTGTTTGGGCTTGAGTAGTTTTCCCAGTCAATGTTTGGGTAGTTGAAGTCACCCAGTAACATAGTGTTTGGAGATACCTTCATATTCTCCAGTGTTCTCAGGAATGCCAAGTGGGGTTCCTGTAATAGGGAGGGTGTTCTGTAGCAGGCTACAAACTGAAAGGCAGTTTTGCCTGCTGTTAGTTGCACATGGATGTTGGTAATGACTAGATCTAGGATATTATAGCCCCTGGTGGGGTGTGGATAAGTTGATCCAGGGCATTGGAATTTATGAATTCGAGAAAGTGCTGAGCAAAGGAGTTGGTACATGAGTAGTTTTCCTAGTTAATGGTGGGGTAGTTGAAATCACCCAATATTAGAGTGTTTGGTTGAACCCTAATATTTTCTAGTATATCAGGAAAAGAGGAGTGGGAATCCTGGGGCATGGTGGGGGATCTGTAGCAAGCTACAATTTGGATTGCAGTTTTTCCCAGAGTTAGTTGCACTTGGATAACCTTGGCTGCAATATGCTGAGCAACTAGCCTGGAGGTGTGGATATCCTTAATGAATATGGACACACCTCCGCCTTTGGTGTTCCGGTCCAGGTTAGATGGCTGAAAAGTGTGGTATGAGTTATAGCCTGGTAATGCAGGGGTGCTCTCTGTAGTCTTGAACTAAGTCTCAGTCACTGCACAGACATTGATGTTTTCCATCTTAAGAAGTGCTTCGAGTGAGTGCATTTTGAGATTTAGACTTCTAGCATTGAGTAGCATTACCCTCAGTTTTTGCTTGCCTGTTCCTGTTATGGTGGTGAATTTGTCATATGAACCATGCCTAAAAAGGCACTACTGGGGTGGCAAGAGCCTTTGCCAGTATCCGGAATCCCAGGGGTGACAGGTGCAGGCCATCTCTGGCAAAGCATCATGGTCTGTCGACCATGTCGGCCCAGGCAGACAGATACTGGATCCCCTTAGAATGGCACCAGAAGCTTAGCCAATTGTTGAAGTCAATCATTTTGTCCTTGTACTGTAGTATCATTCTGGGTGATGGCAGGATGCTACTCGGGGCTAGAGTCATACCTGACTGGGCTACAACATCGGAGACTTCTTCCATGTCTCTTTGCATGTAGTCCAGGGAGGTACATCTCAGTTCATTCACACCAACATGGACAATCACAGAGTCATATTTGTACTTGTTGTGGAGTGACCGGAGTGCATGGGTTATGTGGCGGATCCTGGCACCCAACAAGCAGCTGACAGTGACCTTCTCCTTGTTTAGCCTGGTGAGTGGGACATCATTGTGCCTGACTATGGAGTCACCTATGACTAGTGTGTTGGGTACGCTGTTTTGCCTTATAGGCTGTGGTTGAGAGGCACACTGAGTCTGTGGGCTATGTGTCATTTGGGTTGGGTTGGCGGTGGGAGGTTGCTTGCATTTCTGCTTTTGAGGTCTCTGTTGCTTGAACAAATTATTATTGAGAGCCTCCGCAAATGTTTTTGTGTTTCTATGTGTGGATTTTGGTGGTGTTGGTTTAGTGGGACTATGTGATGAGTGTGGTGTGGTGCAAGTGTTTACCTTCTCCTCTTGACTATCAAGTTCAGTCTTGGTTGGAGACAGCTTTACCTCCGGTTTGGTTAGATAAGTGCATCTCTCACAGGTTGTAGTATTAGGTGGTAGGAGGAGAGGGTTGTCTGTGTATATGAGGCAATTGCTACATTACCCCAAGATGCCCAGTGTCATCAGATAGACAGGAGAGAACAATGGGAGCTGACCCTTGGACATGCCTGAATAAAAAAATATTTTCCTCTAGACAAGTGAGGAAAGTGAGTACAAGAGCTGTTTTTCCTCTAAGCAACTGAGGAAAGTAAGTATCAAAACTGTTTCATAGTTTCATAGTTTCATAGTATAGTACTAGGCTATCTGCCCTGGGGCATTTGTAAGCCTAGCCATAGTGATGTGGCTTTTGCCTCTAGGTATAGAGGAAGGGTGAGTGCTGTAGTAATTTGTAGTTTATTTAGTGCTTACAACAAGTTCTGAACAAGTGTTGAGCACGGATAAGCAAATTCAAGTGCTAAAACTAAGAATCTGTATCTGGATCTTGTTGTAGATAGGCTACCTAGTGCTTACAACTCCCACTGAAAAGCTAGAAGGCTTGCCTCTAACACAGAAAGGCTTGGGGGCACAGAACCTTACAAACAGCCCTGGATACAGCAAATCTGTATCTGAACTAAACTAGTTACAGGGAAGGTGGGAAGCAAGCGCAAATGTAGGCTTTTAAACTAGAAAGTTGAAAGAGATGGAAAAAACTGCCCAAATGGCAAATAAACTACAATTTCTGGGCCAGAAACCACTCTTGTTGTAGATAAGCTCCCTAGTGCTTACCACTCCCACTGATAAGCTAGAAGGCTTCTCTCCAACACAGTAAGGCTTGGGGCACAGAAGCTTACAAACAGTCCTGGGTAAAGCAAATCTGTATCTGGATTAGACTACTTACAGGAAAGGCAGAAAACAAGCTTGGAATTTATATATATATATATATATATATATATATATATATATATATATATATACATATTCATATGTATATATATATATATATATATATATATATATATATATATATATAGATATATATATAGATATATATATATATATATATATATATATTTATGTGTATATTCATATGTATATATATATATATATATATATATATATATATATTTATGTGTGTATATATATATATATATATATATATATATATATATATATATATATACATATATAAATTCCAAGCTTGTTTTCTGCCATTCCTGTAAGTAGTCTAATCCAGATACAGATTTGCTGTATCCAGGACTGTTTGTAAGCTTCTGTGCTCCAAACCTACACTGGTGGCCACGGTGGTGCAGCGGTTAGCATTGCTGCCTGACAGCAAGAGGTTCTCCAGTTCGATCCTCGGCTAGAGTGCCTTCTGTGTGGAGTCTACATGTTCTCCCTGTGGTTGTGTCCATTTCATCCAGTTGCTCTGGTTTCCTCCCACATCCCAAAGACATGCTGTAGGTGGATTGGACACTCTAAATTGGTCCTAGGTGTGAGTGTGTGCCTTCTGTGGAAGGTTGGGTGCCAGGCTGGCAACTCGTCACCATGAAATTCCACTTCCAATCATGAGTGGACAATATATATATATATATATATATATATATATATATATATATATATTTTATAGGTAAATAGGTTGGGTATCTCAAAATGTTCTCTCTGTATTAGAAAGAATAAGCTAATGACAGTAGCAAAACACTTTACATGCAGTACAAGCTAGCGAGTGTGCAGCAATATTAAGGCAAATACAGTTTAAATGAATGCAGATAAGTTAATAATGACAAAAACAAGTTGATGAAAAATCAAATAAGACCAATTGAACACTTAAAAGTGCACAGAACTGCAAATTAAGCTATAAAAGTAGAAGACAGTTATGTAAGAGCAGTTCAAGAAACTATACAGAGAAGAATAAATGCTATAGAGGATGTTATTCCCAAGTGTTCTCTCTGTACACAGCAGAGGATATGGGATTGGTAGGAGTGTCTGAAATCAAAATGTGATCTCACTGTACTCAGCTGACTGAGCAAATGAGGTGGGCGAAGAAGGAGTGTTCAACAACAGATTTTCAGCAGAGGAGGGTAATTCCAAAGCCACCAAGATTAATAACACAACAAGAACAGGGAGGGGGGTGGAAGACTAACTGCAGCTAGAGACAGGGAGTATTATCTCCCTGTATTGCATTATATAACAATTATCTACAAATCTCTAATCTTATATAAGTGCAGAGAAAAGTATACTTAAATCAGCTTTTGTCAGTTGATTTATGTAGGTGAATTTCAGCAGCCTACCACTCAGTAGATTAGCAGAATGATTAAAAAATGTGACCAGCACAGATTATAATGCAAGCAGAACCCCCCAGGCTAAGTTAACACAGGATTTCAAAAGCAGTCTAAGAACCTTCAATGTATCCAGATGGCTACACATTTTCACACTTCAGGCAACTTACTGCAGCTAGAGACAGGGAGTATTACATCCTTGTATTATATTATATATAACAATTATCTACAAACTTTGAATCTTAAATAAGTGCAGAGAAAAGTATACTTAAATCAGCTTTTGTCAGTTGATTTATGCAGGTGAATCTACGCAGACAACCACTGAGAAGATTAGCAAAATTATTAAAACGTGAGCAGCACAGATTACAAAGCAAGCAAAAACCCCCAGGCTAAGTTAGTAAAGGATTTCAAAAGCAGTCTAACAAGTTTCAATGTATCTAGATGGCTACACTTTTTCACACTTCAGACAACTAACTGCAGCTAGAGACAGGGAGTATTATCTACCTGTATTATATTATCTAAAACAATTATCTACAAATTTCTACTCTTAAATAAGTGCAGAGAAAAGTATACTTAAATCAGCTTTTGTCAGTTGATTTATGAAAGTGAATCCCAGCAGCCAACCACTCAGAAGATGAGCAGAATGGGGGCGTGGCCAAGGATGAACACAGGATAGCAGCAGATTTCTTCAGCTCCACCAATTTCATTACACTGATAGGAATTAATTACTAAAAAATTAATTTTTGAAGTAATTTTCTTTCTAAATATGTTTGTTTTATATAGTTCTTGAACTATATCTAAAAAAGAAAGGAAATTTTAACAATATTCCTGTCAGAAATCACTTTGGAAATTTTCCTGCCAGTTTATTGGTTTGAAATGAGTTCCAGTAAGACAAATTCTCAGGACTCCAGCATCAAGAAAGAACTTCAGTCTCTGATAACTATAATCCAGCAACTTACTGCTAAGATGGATAAAATGGATACTAAAATTGATACCTTCATAGAAAAAACTACAAAACAAATAGACTTTTTACATACAGACCTGCAACAACAGAAGATCCAGATGACAGGCATAGAAGAAGCTGTGAATGACATGGAAAATAGAATCCAGGAAGAGGAAATCAACATTGAGTTTCTGCTGAAACAAAATACACATTTACAAACAAAGCTGGATGACCTGGAAAATAGATCTAGGCAATAACATTAGGATTTTGGACTGCCAGAAAATATTGAAGGTAACAATATTACTTCTTTTTAACAACATGGCTCCTAAAACTTTAGACTTACCAGAAGCATTCTCTTTTGGTATCGAAAGAGCACATAGATCTATAGCTAATACTAACTCTAACAAAAACTATCCTAGATCAGTTATAGTTAGATTTCTATCATCTTTTGATAAAGAGATGGTTCTTAAATCTGCTTGGGCTAAAGCTCCTGATAAGATTAATGAGACAACTGTGCGTTTTGACAATGACTATTCTTCCGTGGTAATAGCTAAAAGAAAAGTTTTTCTGCCACTAATAAGGGAGCTTAAAAAAGCACAGTTTAAAACATGAAATTCCACTTCCAATCATGAGTGGACAATATATATATATATATATATATATATATATATAGATATATATATATATAGATATATATATATATATATATATATATATATATTTTATAGGTAAATAGGTTGGGTATCTCAAAATGTTCTCTCTGTATTAGAAAGAATAAGCTAATGACAGTAGCAAAACACTTTACATGCAGTACAAGCTAGCGAGTGTGCAGCAATATTAAGGCAAATACAGTTTAAATGAATGCAGATAAGTTAATAATGACAAAAACAAGTTGATGAAAAATCAAATAAGACCAATTGAACACTTAAAAGTGCACAGAACTGCAAATTAAGCTATAAAAGTAGAAGACAGTTATGTAAGAGCAGTTCAAGAAACTATACAGAGAAGAATAAATGCTATAGAGGATGTTATTCCCAAGTGTTCTCTCTGTACACAGCAGAGGATATGGGATTGGTAGGAGTGTCTGAAATCAAAATGTGATCTCACTGTACTCAGCTGACTGAGCAAATGAAGTGGGCGAAGAAGGAGTGTTCAACAACAGATTTTCAGCAGAGGAGGGTAATTCCAAAGCCACCAAGATTAATAACACAACAAGAACAGGGAGGGGGGTGGAAGACTAACTGCAGCTAGAGACAGGGAGTATTATCTCCCTGTATTGCATTATATAACAATTATCTACAAATCTCTAATCTTAAATAAGTGCAGAGAAAAGTATACTTAAATCAGCTTTTGTCAGTTGATTTATGTAGGTGAATTTCAGCAGCCTACCACTCAGTAGATTAGCAGAATGATTAAAAAATGTGACCAGCACAGATTATAATGCAAGCAGAACCCCCAGGCTAAGTTAACACAGGATTTCAAAAGCAGTCTAAGAACCTTCAATGTATCCAGATGGCTACACATTTTCACACTTCAGGCAACTTACTGCAGCTAGAGACAGGGAGTATTACATCCTTGTATTATATTATATATAACAATTATCTACAAACTTTGAATCTTAAATAAGTGCAGAGAAAAGTATACTTAAATCAGCTTTTGTCAGTTGATTTATGCAGGTGAATCTACGCAGACAACCACTGAGAAGATTAGCAAAATTATTAAAACGTGAGCAGCACAGATTACAAAGCAAGCAAAAACCCCCAGGCTAAGTTAGTAAAGGATTTCAAAAGCAGTCTATAAGTTTCAATGTATCTATATGGCTACAATTTTCACACTTCAGACAACTAACTGCAGCTAGAGACAGGGAGTATTATCTACCTGTATTATATTATCTAAAACAATTATCTACAAATTTCTACTCTTAAATAAGTGCAGAGAAAAGTATACTTAAATCAGCTTTTGTCAGTTGATTTATGAAAGTGAATCCCAGCAGCCAACCACTCAGAAGATGAGCAGAATGGGGGCGTGGCCAAGGATGAACACAGGATAGCAGCAGATTTCTTCAGCTCCACCAATTTCATTACACTGATAGGAATTAATTACTAAAAAATTAATTTTTGAAGTAATTTTCTTTCTAAATATGTTTGTTTTATATAGTTCTTGAACTATATCTAAAAAAGAAAGGAAATTTTAACAATATTCCTGTCAGAAATCACTTTGGAAATTTTCCTGGCAGTTTATCGGTTTGAAATGAGTTCCAGTAAGACAAATTCTCAAGACTCCAGCATCAAGAAAGAACTTCAGTCTCTGATAACTATAATCCAGCAACTTACTGCTAAGATGGATAAAGTGGATACTAAAATTGATACCTTCATAGAAAAAACTACAAAACAAATAGACTTTTTACATATAGACCTGCAACAACAGAAGATCCAGATGACAGGCATAGAAGAAGCTGTGAATGACATGGAAAATAGAATCCAGGAAGAGGAAATCAACATTGAGTTTCTGCTGAAACAAAATACACATTTACAAACAAAGCTAGATGACCTGGAAAATAGATCTAGGCGCAATAACATTAGGATTTTTGGACTGCCAGAAAATATTGAAGGTAACAATATTACTTCTTTTTTAACAACATGGCTCCCTAAAACTTTAGACTTACCAGAAGCATTCTCTTTTGGTATCGAAAGAGCACATAGATCTATAGCTAATACTAACTCTAACAAAAACTATCCTAGATCAGTTATAGTTAGATTTCTATCATCTTTTGATAAAGAGATGGTTCTTAAATCTGCTTGGGCTAAAGCTCCTGATAAGATTAATGAGACAACTGTGCGTTTTGACAATGGCTATTCTTCCATGGTAATAGCTAAAAGAAAAGTTTTTCTGCCACTAATAAGGGAGCTTAAAAAAGCACAGTTTAAAACATACCTTCTGTTTCCTGCCAAGCTAAAAATCTTCCTTCCTGATGGTCCTAAAATTTTTGATGACTTAGACTCTGCTTTACTGTTTATCAAAAAAAATAAGATTTTGGCTAAAATAGAGGAAATGGAATGGGCTAGTCCTTCATTAAAGAGACTGGCAACTGAAACTTCGTGGAAGACTTCAGAGAAGATGAAGAGACTAAAAAACAAATGATTTGTTCTATGTTTTTCTTTTTTTCTCTCATCATTTTACTTCATTATTAATCTTTTTAAATATAGATCCTGCATTTCCAGAAAGCCACAAATATTCTGAAAAATATTTAATCAAAGTTATTCTCTGTGTGCAAAGAAATGTTTTGTTTCATAACCAGTCAAAATATCTGAGGAACTAATAACAAGCTATTATTCAATTTGTTTCTCTTTCTGAAAAAGAGAAGTAAGGTCAGTAATTTGATACATTTTTTTTTTCTTTTTTTTCTCCTTTTCTTCTTTTTTTTGTTTAAACAATGACATTCTATTTAGATTATGTAGTGGGTAAAGGATGGGGGAGGGCAGGGAGAGAAGAGTAATGAAAATATGATAAATGGAATAATAACATATTTATTCCTTGTAAAAAGTTTATATGTTCTTCAAATGCTATTCCTAATTATACATTCTTGATTACACTGCTTATGCTTGTTTGTAAATAATCTGTCATGCTTTATCTAATAATAATTAGAAATAAATAATAGTAAATAATATGTTTTATTTTTAACTCTATTAATATAAACAGTAAGTAATATTCCATTGTATATACTTCTTATAGCTTTCTCTTACATTTTTTTTATTTCTGCTTTACACTCTTTTATTTTCTACTCTCTTTTTCTTTTCTTTATTCTTTCACTTTATTTTTTTTTTTCATATTAATATATAGAAATGCTTTTGATCATATAGACACAGTAAATAATAAGATTTGCATAAAAATTGAGTTTGGACAAATATATTGAGTTTTATTACTTATTAATAACTTTGGGCTTAATTTCACTTACATAGAGGCTGTAATAACCTGTAAAATACATTGTGAAGGTTTTGTCATGTTTATTTGCATTTACACTGCTAAATGAATGTTTGTCACTAGTTTTTAACAAGTTTCCCGCCAAAATGTTAAGGGAGACAATCTGGGATGTGGACTACCTCATGAACAGTGTCATTGAGTTGTTTTAAAAGCTTCAACTCTCAGAATTCTCACAGAGAAGCTGAAAGCAGTCAATATGACCTTTGACCCAGATATCACACTGACACATCGCAGATTCAGGAAGAACACTCTACCAGGAAGTAGAACTGATGCAAATGAGACTATGTGAAGGAAAATGAACTCTTTAACATTTAAATGTGAGTTATTTTATATAATTACTTAAATATCTATGTTATAATTCATAAAATATGTCAGTTATAATGATTTTAAATGATGCAGTTTCTTGTAGTAAGTAAATGTCTTATTTTAGAAGGCATAGAAAATGAAACATTTATTCAAGTGTTTTTGAAAATCTGCTTGACTGCAGCATACTAATCTGTGTTAAAAACTTATGTTCCAAACATATACATTACTATAACTCATTTAATTCATCTGATTGACAAGCATAAATAACTTTATAACTCTATTCTGGAAGAAATTGTCATGCGATATATTTTAAAGCAGTAGTATAGACATACAAGATACAGATGGCTTTTTTTACAATAATGCAAGTGTTTCTGAGAATTTGCATAACTATGCAGTATGATTTATAACAATTTCTATAAATATAATATTTTATTCTATTGACAATAATGAGTATGAGTAAAATGCTCATATACAAGCAATTCAAGGTTTTTTTTTGGTACCTGTTGACTGCATTTACATGACAGAAAATAGATGCATCTTAATATATGTAATGTCTGAACTATATTAGCCAAAGTTTTTGATTTAAATGAATGTTAGAGCTTAGTTTTACATACTTTGAATAAATTAATATGTAAATATGCCTTCCTTTTTTTTTTTCTCTCTCTCTCTTTCTTTCACTCTCTCTCCCTCTTTCACGTCTTTTATTTCTCTCTCTCCTCTTGGTTCCTAATATCAAGATTATTTGAATGCTATTTGAATACAAGTGTATTATATTACATAGATGTATATAGTAGTATGAATAGTTTAAAAAAAAAACGTTTATTTTAGTTTATATGATGCTGTTTTATCAAATGTGTAGTCTTGTCTTGCTAGATAATTGAATTGAAAGCTGTTAATTTAAGTTAAATATAACCAGTATTAAATTGATAAGGTGGTAGCTGAGGTACTGCTGCTTAGGGTAGGGGTTAACTTGAGTGGTACATACTACTCTAAGTTGGAGTTTTTAACTCCAGGCTGGATGCAAGGTTTAATCCTTACATTATTTTCACTTGTTCATTGTTATATGTATATAGTTTTGACATCCACAATATATTTTGTACACTCATTGTCACTACAAACAAAATTGAATCCTATACAAAATCCCATAAGAGATTCAATAAATACAGCTATATTTAAAGGTACAACTAAAGGAGGAGATGTAACATTACTTATGTTGTTATTTTGATCATAAGATTCTTAAGTTTTAAAAATGCCAAATGACATCTTTAAAAGGAATTTCTTTAAACATTAATGGATTGAATAATCCGTGTAAAAAAGCAAGCCTAATAAGATACATTAATTTACATAAGGCCAACTTAGTCTTCCTGCAAGAAACCCATCTCTTGAAAAAAGATATTGATAAACTAGCCACAAACAAATATACATTTAAATGTGAGTTATTGATGCTGGAGAATCTCAGCAGCCAACCACTCGGAAGATGAGCAGAAAGACTACAAAACATGACCAGCACAGATTATAATGCAAGCAGAAACCACCAGGTTAAGTTAACACAGGATTTCAAAAGCAGTCTAACAACTTTCAATGTATCCAGATGGCTACACATTTTCACACTTCAGGCAACTAACTGCAGCTAGAGACAAGGAGAATTATCTCCCTGTATTATATTATATATAACAATTATCTACAAATTTGTAATCTTAAATAAGTGCAGAGAAAAGTATACTTAAATCATCTTTTGTCAGTTGATTTATGCAGGTGAGTCTCAGCAGCCAAACATTCGGAAGATGAGCAGAATAATTTAAAAATATGACCAGCACAGATAATAATGCAAGCAGAAACCCCCATGCTAAGTTAACACAGGATTTCAAAAGCAGTCTAACAACTTTTAATGTATCCAGATGGCTACACTTTTTCACACTTCAGGCAACTAACTGCAGCTAGAGACAGAGAGTATTATCTCTCTGTATTATATTATATATAACAATTATCTACAAATTTCTAATCTTAAATAAGTGCAGAGAAAACTATACTTAAATCAGCTTTTGTCAGTTGATTTATGCAGGTGAATCTCAGCAGCCAACCACTTGGAAGATGAGCAAAATGATTAAAAAATGTGACCAGCACAGATTATAATGCAAACAGAAACCCCAGGCTAAGTTAACACAGGATTTCAAAAGCAGTCTAACAACTTTCAATGTATCCAGATGGCTACACTTTTTCACACTTCAGGCAACTAACTGCAGCTAGAGACAGGGAGTATTATCTCCCTGTATTATATTATATATAACAATTATCTACAAATTTCTAATCTTAAATAAGTGCAGAGAAAAGTATACTTAAATCAGCTTTTGTCAGTTGATTTATGCAGGTGAATCTCAGCAGCCAACCACTCGGAAGATGAGCAAAATGATTAAAAAATGTGACCAGCACAGATTATAATGCAAACAGAAACCCCAGGCTAAGTTAACACAGGATTTCAAAAGCAGTCTAACAACTTTCAATGTATCCAGATGGCTACACTTTTTCACACTTCAGGCAACTAACTGCAGCTAGAGACAGGGAGTATTATCTCCCTGTATTATATTATATATAACAATTATCTACAAATTTCTAATCTTAAATAAGTGCAGAGAAAAGTATACTTAAATCAGCTTTTGTCAGTTGATTTATGCAGGTGAATCTCAGCAGCCAACCACTCGGAAGATGAGCAAAATGATTAAAAATGTGACCAGCACAGATTATAATGCAAACAGAAACCCCCAGGCTAAGTTAACACAGGATTTCAAAAGCAGTCTAACAACTTTCAATGTATCCAGATGGCTACACTTTTTCACACTTCAGGCAACTAACTGCAGCTAGAGACAGGGAGTATTATCTCCCTGTATTATATTATATATAACAATTATCTACAAATTTCTAATCTTAAATAAGTGCAGAGAAAAGTATACTTAAATCAGCTTTTGTCAGTTGATTTATGCAGGTGAATCTCAGCAGCCAACCACTTGGAAGATGAGCAAAATGATTAAAAAATGTGACCAGCACAGATTATAATGCAAACAGAAACCCCAGGCTAAGTTAACACAGGATTTCAAAAGCAGTCTAACAACTTTCAATGTATCCAGATGGCTACACTTTTTCACACTTCAGGCAACTAACTGCAGCTAGAGAAAGGGAGTATTATCTCATGTATTATATTATATATAACAATTATCTACCAATTTCTAATCTTAAATAAGTGCAGAGAAAAGTATACTTAAATCAGCTTTTGTCAGTTGATTTATGCAGGTGAATCTCAGCAGCCAACCACTCAGAAGATGAGCAAAATGATTAAAAATGTGACCAGCACAGATTATAATGCAAACAGAAACCCCCAGGCTAAGTTAACACAGGATTTCAAAAGCAGTCTAACAACTTTCAATGTATCCAGATGGCTACACTTTTTCACACTTCAGGCAACTAACTGCAGCTAGAGACAGGGAGTATTATCTCCCTGTATTATATTATATATAACAATTATCTACAAATTTCTAATCTTAAATAAGTGCAGAGAAAAGTATACTTAAATCAGCTTTTGTCAGTTGATTTATGCAGGTGAATCTCAGCAGCCAACCACTCGGAAGATGAGCAAAATGATTAAAAAATGTGACCAGCACAGATTATAATGCAAACAGAAACCCCAGGCTAAGTTAACACAGGATTTCAAAAGCAGTCTAACAACTTTCAATGTATCCAGATGGCTACACTTTTTCACACTTCAGGCAACTAACTGCAGCTAGAGACAGGGGTATTATCTCCCTGTATTATATTATATATAACAATTATCTACAAATTTCTAATCTTAAATAAGTGCAGAGAAAAGTATACTTAAATCAGCTTTTGTCAGTTGATTTATGCAGGTGAATCTCAGCAGCCAACCACTCAGAAGATGAGCAAAATGATTAAAAATGTGACCAGCACAGATTATAATGCAAACAGAAACCCCCAGGCTAAGTTAACACAGGATTTCAAAAGCAGTCTAACAACTTTCAATGTATCCAGATGGCTACACTTTTTCACACTTCAGGCAACTAACTGCAGCTAGAGACAGGGAGTATTATCTCCCTGTATTATATTATATATAACAATTATCTACAAATTTCTAATCTTAAATAAGTGCAGAGAAAAGTATACTTAAATCAGCTTTTGTCAGTTGATTTATGCAGGTGAATCTCAGCAGCCAACCACTCAGAAGATGAGCAAAATGATTAAAAAATGTGACCAGCACAGATTATAATGCAAACAGAAAACCCCAGGCTAAGTTAACACAGGATTTCAAAAGCAGTCTAACAACTTTCAATGTATCCAGATGGCTACACTTTTTCACACTTCAGGCAACTAACTGCAGCTAGAGACAGGGAGTATTATCTCCTGTATTATATTATATATAACAATTATCTACAAATTTCTAATCTTAAATAAGTGCAGAGAAAAGTATACTTAAATCAGCTTTTGTCAGTTGATTTATGCAGGTGAATCTCAGCAGCCAACCACTCAGAAGATGAGCAAAATGATTAAAAATGTGACCAGCACAGATTATAATGCAAACAGAAACCCCCAGGCTAAGTTAACACAGGATTTCAAAAGCAGTCTAACAACTTTCAATGTATCCAGATGGCTACACTTTTTCACACTTCAGGCAACTAACTGCAGCTAGAGACAGGGAGTATTATCTCCCTGTATTATATTATATATAACAATTATCTACAAATTTCTAATCTTAAATAAGTGCAGAGAAAAGTATACTTAAATCAGCTTTTGTCAGTTGATTTATGCAGGTGAATCTCAGCAGCCAACCACTCAGAAGATGAGCAAAATGATTAAAAATGTGACCAGCACAGATTATAATGCAAACAGAAACCCCCAGGCTAAGTTAACACAGGATTTCAAAAGCAGTCTAACAACTTTCAATGTATCCAGATGGCTACACTTTTTCACACTTCAGGCAACTAACTGCAGCTAGAGACAGGGAGTATTATCTCCCTGTATTATATTATATATAACAATTATCTACAAATTTCTAATCTTAAATAAGTGCAGAGAAAAGTATACTTAAATCAGCTTTTGTCAGTTGATTTATGCAGGTGAATCTCAGCAGCCAACCACTCAGAAGATGAGCAAAATGATTAAAAATGTGACCAGCACAGATTATAATGCAAACAGAAACCCCAGGCTAAGTTAACACAGGATTTCAAAAGCAGTCTAACAACTTTCAATGTATCCAGATGGCTACACTTTTTCACACTTCAGGCAACTAACTGCAGCTAGAGACAGGGAGTATTATCTCCCTGTATTATATTATATATAACAATTATCTACAAATTTCTAATCTTAAATAAGTGCAGAGAAAAGTATACTTAAATCAGCTTTTGTCAGTTGATTTATGCAGGTGAATCTCAGCAGCCAACCACTCAGAAGATGAGCAAAATGATTAAAAAATGTGACCAGCACAGATTATAATGCAAACAGAAACCCCAGGCTAAGTTAACACAGGATTTCAAAAGCAGTCTAACAACTTTCAATGTATCCAGATGGCTACACTTTTTCACACTTCAGGCAACTAACTGCAGCTAGAGACAGGGAGTATTATCTCCATGTATTATATTATATATAACAATTATCTACAAATTTCTAATCTTAAATAAGTGCAGAGAAAAGTATACTTAAATCAGCTTTTGTCAGTTGATTTATGCAGGTGAATCTCAGCAGCCAACCACTCAGAAGATGAGCAAAATGATTAAAAATGTGACCAGCGCAGATTATAATGCAAACAGAAACCCCCAGGCTTAGTTAACACAGGATTTCAAAAGCAGTCTAACAACTTTCAATGTATCCAGATGGCTACACTTTTTCACACTTCAGGCAACTAACTGCAGCTAGAGAAAGGGAGTATTATCTCCCCGTATTAAATTATATATAACAATTATCTACAAATTTCTAATCTTAAATAAGTGCAGAGAAAAGTATACTTAAATCAGCTTTTGTCAGTTGATTTATGCAGGTGAATCTCAGCAGCCAACCACTCAGAAGATGAGCAAAATGATTAAAAAATGTGACCAGCACAGATTATAATGCAAACAGAAACCCCCAGGCTAAGTTAACACAGGATTTCAAAAGCAGTCTAACAACTTTCAATGTATCCAGATGGCTACACTTTTTCACACTTCAGGCAACTAACTGCAGCTAGAGACAGGGAGTATTATCTCCTGTATTATATTATATATAACAATTATCTACAAATTTCTAATCTTAAATAAGTGCAGAGAAAAGTATACTTAAATCAGCTTTTGTCAGTTGATTTATGCAGGTGAATCTCAGCAGCCAACCACTCAGAAGATGAGCAAAATGATTAAAAATGTGACCAGCACAGATTATAATGCAAACAGAAACCCCAGGCTAAGTTAACACAGGATTTCAAAAGCAGTCTAACAACTTTCAATGTATCCAGATGGCTACACTTTTTCACACTTCAGGCAACTAACTGCAGCTAGAGACAGGGAGTATTATCTCCCTGTATTATATTATATATAACAATTATCTACAAATTTCTAATCTTAAATAAGTGCAGAGAAAAGTATACTTAAATCAGCTTTTGTCAGTTGATTTATGCAGGTGAATCTCAGCAGCCAACCACTCAGAAGATGAGCAAAATGATTAAAAAATGTGACCAGCACAGATTATAATGCAAACAGAAACCCCAGGCTAAGTTAACACAGGATTTCAAAAGCAGTCTAACAACTTTCAATGTATCCAGATGGCTACACTTTTTCACACTTCAGGCAACTAACTGCAGCTAGAGACAGGGAGTATTATCTCCCTGTATTATATTATATATAACAATTATCTACAAATTTCTAATCTTAAATAAGTGCAGAGAAAAGTATACTTAAATCAGCTTTTGTCAGTTGATTTATGCAGGTGAATCTCAGCAGCCAACCACTCAGAAGATGAGCAAAATGATTAAAAATGTGACCAGCACAGATTATAATGCAAACAGAAACCCCAGGCTAAGTTAACACAGGATTTCAAAAGCAGTCTAACAACTTTCAATGTATCCAGATGGCTACACTTTTTCACACTTCAGGCAACTAACTGCAGCTAGAGAAAGGGAGTATTATCTCCCATATTATATTATATATAACAATTATCTACAAATTTCTAATCTTAAATAAGTGCAGAGAAAAGTATACTTAAATCAGCTTTTGTCAGTTGATTTATGCAGGTGAATCTCAGCAGCCAACCACTCAGAAGATGAGCAAAATGATTAAAAAATGTGACCAGCACAGATTATAATGCAAACAGAAACCCCAGGCTTAGTTAACACAGGATTTCAAAAGCAGTCTAACAACTTTCAATGTATCCAGATGGCTACACTTTTTCACACTTCAGGCAACTAACTGCAGCTAGAGACAGGGAGTATTATCTCCCGTATTAGATTATATATAACAATTATCTACAAATTTCTAATCTTAAATAAGTGCAGAGAAAAGTATACTTAAATCAGCTTTTGTCAGTTGATTTATGCAGGTGAATCTCAGCAGCCAACCACTCAGAAGATGAGCAAAATGATTAAAAATGTGACCAGCACAGATTATAATGCAAACAGAAACCCCCAGGCTAAGTTAACACAGGATTTCAAAAGCAGTCTAACAACTTTCAATGTATCCAGATGGCTACACTTTTTCACACTTCAGGCAACTAACTGCAGCTAGAGACAGGGAGTATTATCTCCCTGTATTATATTATATATAACAATTATCTACAAATTTCTAATCTTAAATAAGTGCAGAGAAAAGTATACTTAAATCAGCTTTTGTCAGTTGATTTATGCAGGTGAATCTCAGCAGCCAACCACTCGGAAGATGAGCAAAATGATTAAAAAATGTGACCAGCACAGATTATAATGCAAACAGAAACCCCAGGCTAAGTTAACACAGGATTTCAAAAGCAGTCTAACAACTTTCAATGTATCCAGATGGCTACACTTTTTCACACTTCAGGCAACTAACTGCAGCTAGAGAAATGGAGTATTATCTCCCGTATTATATTATATATAACAATTATCTACAAATTTCTAATCTTAAATAAGTGCAGAGAAAAGTATACTTAAATCAGCTTTTGTCAGTTGATTTATGCAGGTGAATCTCAGCAGCCAACCACTCGGAAGATGAGCAAAATGATTAAAAAATGTGACCAGCACAGATTATAATGCAAACAGAAACCCCAGGCTAAGTTAACACAGGATTTCAAAAGCAGTCTAACAACTTTCAATGTATCCAGATGGCTACACTTTTTCACACTTCAGGCAACTAACTGCAGCTAGAGACAGGGAGTATTATCTCCCTGTATTATATTATATATAACAATTATCTACAAATTTCTAATCTTAAATAAGTGCAGAGAAAAGTATACTTAAATCAGCTTTTGTCAGTTGATTTATGCAGGTGAATCTCAGCAGCCAACCACTCAGAAGATGAGCAAAATGATTAAAAAATGTGACCAGCACAGATTATAATGCAAACAGAAACCCCAGGCTAAGTTAACACAGGATTTCAAAAGCAGTCTAACAACTTTCAATGTATCCAGATGGCTACACTTTTTCACACTTCAGGCAACTAACTGCAGCTAGAGACAGGGAGTATTATCTCCCTGTATTATATTATATATAACAATTATCTACAAATTTCTAATCTTAAATAAGTGCAGAGAAAAGTATACTTAAATCAGCTTTTGTCAGTTGATTTATGCAGGTGAATCTCAGCAGCCAACCACTCAGAAGATGAGCAAAATGATTAAAAAATGTGACCAGCACAGATTATAATGCAAACAGAAACCCCAGGCTAAGTTAACACAGGATTTCAAAAGCAGTCTAACAACTTTCAATGTATTCAGATGGCTACAATTTTTTCACACTTCAGGTGACTAACTGCAGCTAGAGACAGGGAGTATTATCATCTTGTATTATATTATATATAATAATTATCTACAAATTTCAAATCTTAAATAAGTGCAGAGAAAAGAATAGTTAAATCAACTTTTGTCAGTTGATTTATGCAGGTGAATCTCAGCATCCACCCACTCAGAAGATGAACAAAATTTAAAAAAAAATGTGACCAGCACAGATTATAATGCAAACAGAAACCCCCAGGCTAAGTTAACACAGGATTTCAAAAGCAGTCTAACAACTTTCAATGTATCCAGATGGCTACACTTTTTCACACTTCAGGCAACTAACTGCAGCTAGAGACAGGGAGTATTATCTCCTGTATTATATTATATATAACAATTATCTACAAATTTCTAATCTTAAATAAGTGCAGAGAAAAGTATACTTAAATCAGCTTTTGTCAGTTGATTTATGCAGGTGAATCTCAGCAGCCAACCACTCAGAAGATGAGCAAAATGATTAAAAAATGTGACCAGCACAGATTATAATGCAAACAGAAACCCCAGGCTAAGTTAACACAGGATTTCAAAAGCAGTCTAACAACTTTCAATGTATCCAGATGGCTACACTTTTTCACACTTCAGGCAACTAACTGCAGCTAGAGACAGGGAGTATTATCTCCCTGTATTATATTATATATAACAATTATCTACAAATTTCTAATCTTAAATAAGTGCAGAGAAAAGTATACTTAAATCAGCTTTTGTCAGTTGATTTATGCAGGTGAATCTCAGCAGCCAACCACTCGGAAGATGAGCAAAATGATTAAAAAATGTGACCAGCACAGATTATAATGCAAACAGAAACCCCCAGGCTAAGTTAACACAGGATTTCAAAAGCAGTCTAACAACTTTCAATGTATCCAGATGGCTACACTTTTTCACACTTCAGGCAACTAACTGCAGCTAGAGACAGGGAGTATTATCTCCCTGTATTATATTATATATAACAATTATCTACAAATTTCTAATCTTAAATAAGTGCAGAGAAAAGTATACTTAAATCAGCTTTTGTCAGTTGATTTATGCAGGTGAATCTCAGCAGCCAACCACTCAGAAGATGAGCAAAATGATTAAAAATGTGACCAGCACAGATTATAATGCAAACAGAAACCCCCAGGCTAAGTTAACACAGGATTTCAAAAGCAGTCTAACAACTTTCAATGTATCCAGATGGCTACACTTTTTCACACTTCAGGCAACTAACTGCAGCTAGAGACAGGGAGTATTATCTCCCTGTATTATATTATATATAACAATTATCTACAAATTTCTAATCTTAAATAAGTGCAGAGAAAAGTATACTTAAATCAGCTTTTGTCAGTTGATTTATGCAGGTGAATCTCAGCAGCCAACCACTCGGAAGATGAGCAAAATGATTTAAAAATGTGACCAGCACAGATTATAATGCAAACAGAAACCCCCAGGCTAAGTTAACACAGGATTTCAAAAGCAGTCTAACAACTTTCAATGTATCCAGATGGCTACACTTTTTCACACTTCAGGCAACTAACTGCAGCTAGAGACAGGGAGTATTATCTCCCTGTATTATATTATATATAACAATTATCTACAAATTTCTAATCTTAAATAAGTGCAGAGAAAAGTATACTTAAATCAGCTTTTGTCAGTTGATTTATGCAGGTGAATCTCAGCAGCCAACCACTCAGAAGATGAGCAAAATGATTAAAAAATGTGACCAGCACAGATTATAATGCAAACAGAAACCCCCAGGCTAAGTTAACACAGGATTTCAAAAGCAGTCTAACAACTTTCAATGTATCCAGATGGCTACACTTTTTCACACTTCAGGCAACTAACTGCAGCTAGAGACAGGGAGTATTATCTCCCGTATTATATTATATATAACAATTATCTACAAATTTCTAATCTTAAATAAGTGCAGAGAAAAGTATACTTAAATCAGCTTTTGTCAGTTGATTTATGCAGGTGAATCTCAGCAGCCAACCACTCAGAAGATGAGCAAAATGATTAAAAAATGTGACCAGCACAGATTATAATGCAAACAGAAACCCCCAGGCTAAGTTAACACAGGATTTCAAAAGCAGTCTAACAACTTTCAATGTATCCAGATGGCTACACTTTTTCACACTTCAGGCAACTAACTGCAGCTAGAGACAGGGAGTATTATCTCCCTGTATTATATTATATATAACAATTATCTACAAATTTCTAATCTTAAATAAGTGCAGAGAAAAGTATACTTAAATCAGCTTTTGTCAGTTGATTTATGCAGGTGAATCTCAGCAGCCAACCACTCAGAAGATGAGCAAAATGATTAAAAAATGTGACCAGCACAGATTATAATGCAAACAGAAACCCCCAGGCTAAGTTAACACAGGATTTCAAAAGCAGTCTAACAACTTTCAATGTATCCAGATGGCTACACTTTTTCACACTTCAGGCAACTAACTGCAGCTAGAGACAGGGAGTATTATCTTCCTGTATTATATTATATATAACAATTATCTACAAATTTCTAATCTTAAATAAGTGCAGAGAAAAGTATACTTAAATCAGCTTTTGTCAGTTGATTTATGCAGGTGAATCTCAGCAGCCAACCACTCAGAAGATGAGCAAAATGATTAAAAATGTGACCAGCACAGATTATAATGCAAACAGAAACCCCCAGGCTAAGTTAACACAGGATTTCAAAAGCAGTCTAACAACTTTCAATGTATCCAGATGGCTACACTTTTTCACACTTCAGGCAACTAACTGCAGCTAGAGACAGGGAGTATTATCTCCCTGTATTATATTATATATAACAATTATCTACAAATTTCTAATCTTAAATAAGTGCAGAGAAAAGTATACTTAAATCAGCTTTTGTCAGTTGATTTATGCAGGTGAATCTCAGCAGCCAACCACTCAGAAGATGAGCAAAATGATTAAAAAATGTGACCAGCACAGATTATAATGCAAACAGAAACCCCAGGCTAAGTTAACACAGGATTTCAAAAGCAGTCTAACAACTTTCAATGTATCCAGATGGCTACACTTTTTCACACTTCAGGCAACTAACTGCAGCTAGAGACAGGGAGTATTATCTCCCTGTATTATATTATATATAACAATTATCTACAAATTTCTAATCTTAAATAAGTGCAGAGAAAAGTATACTTAAATCAGCTTTTGTCAGTTGATTTATGCAGGTGAATCTCAGCAGCCAACCACTCAGAAGATGAGCAAAATGATTAAAAAATGTGACCAGCACAGATTATAATGCAAACAGAAACCCCCAGGCTAAGTTAACACAGGATTTCAAAAGCAGTCTAACAACTTTCAATGTATCCAGATGGCTACACTTTTTCACACTTCAGGCAACTAACTGCAGCTAGAGACAGGGAGTATTATCTCCCTGTATTATATTATATATAACAATTATCTACAAATTTCTAATCTTAAATAAGTGCAGAGAAAAGTATACTTAAATCAGCTTTTGTCAGTTGATTTATGCAGGTGAATCTCAGCAGCCAACCACTCGGAAGATGAGCAAAATGATTAAAAATGTGACCAGCACAGATTATAATGCAAACAGAAACCCCAGGCTAAGTTAACACAGGATTTCAAAAGCAGTCTAACAACTTTCAATGTATCCAGATGGCTACACTTTTTCACACTTCAGGCAACTAACTGCAGCTAGAGACAGGGAGTATTATCTCCTTGTATTATATTATATATAACAATTATCTACAAATTTCTAATCTTAAATAAGTGCAGAGAAAAGTATACTTAAATCAGCTTTTGTCAGTTGATTTATGCAGGTGAATCTCAGCAGCCAACCACTCAGAAGATGAGCAAAATGATTTAAAAAATGTGACCAGCACAGATTATAATGCAAACAGAAACCCCAGGCTAAGTTAACACAGGATTTCAAAAGCAGTCTAACAACTTTCAATGTATCCAGATGGCTACACTTTTTCACACTTCAGGCAACTAACTGCAGCTAGAGACAGGGAGTATTATCTCCCTGTATTATATTATATATAACAATTATCTACAAATTTCTAATCTTAAATAAGTGCAGAGAAAAGTATACTTAAATCAGCTTTTGTCAGTTGATTTATGCAGGTGAATCTCAGCAGTCAACCACTCAGAAGATGAGCAAAATGATTAAAAAATGTGACCAGCACAGATTATAATGCAAACAGAAACCCCCAGGCTAAGTTAACACAGGATTTCAAAAGCAGTCTAACAACTTTCAATGTATCCAGATGGCTACACTTTTTCACACTTCAGGCAACTAACTGCAGCTAGAGACAGGGAGTATTATCTCCCTGTATTATATTATATATAACAATTATCTACAAATTTCTAATCTTAAATAAGTGCAGAGAAAAGTATACTTAAATCAGCTTTTGTCAGTTGATTTATGCAGGTGAATCTCAGCAGCCAACCACTCGGAAGATGAGCAAAATGATTAAAAAATGTGACCAGCACAGATTATAATGCAAACAGAAACCCCAGGCTAAGTTAACACAGGATTTCAAAAGCAGTCTAACAACTTTCAATGTATCCAGATGGCTACACTTTTTCACACTTCAGGCAACTAACTGCAGCTAGAGACAGGGAGTATTATCTCCCTGTATTATATTATATATAACAATTATCTACAAATTTCTAATCTTAAATAAGTGCAGAGAAAAGTATACTTAAATCAGCTTTTGTCAGTTGATTTATGCAGGTGAATCTCAGCAGCCAACCACTCAGAAGATGAGCAAAATGATTAAAAATGTGACCAGCACAGATTATAATGCAAACAGAAACCCCCAGGCTAAGTTAACACAGGATTTCAAAAGCAGTCTAACAACTTTCAATGTATCCAGATGGCTACACTTTTTCACACTTCAGGCAACTAACTGCAGCTAGAGACAGGGAGTATTATCTCATGTATTATATTATATATAACAATTATCTACAAATTTCTAATCTTAAATAAGTGCAGAGAAAAGTATACTTAAATCAGCTTTTGTCAGTTGATTTATGCAGGTGAATCTCAGCAGCCAACCACTCGGAAGATGAGCAAAATGATTAAAAATGTGACCAGCACAGATTATAATGCAAACAGAAACCCCCAGGCTAAGTTAACACAGGATTTCAAAAGCAGTCTAACAACTTTCAATGTATCCAGATGGCTACACTTTTTCACACTTCAGGCAACTAACTGCAGCTAGAGACAGGGAGTATTATCTCCCTGTATTATATTATATATAACAATTATCTACAAATTTCTAATCTTAAATAAGTGCAGAGAAAAGTATACTTAAATCAGCTTTTGTCAGTTGATTTATGCAGGTGAATCTCAGCAGCCAACCACTCAGAAGATGAGCAAAATGATTAAAAATGTGACCAGCACAGATTATAATGCAAACAGAAACCCCCAGGCTAAGTTAACACAGGATTTCAAAAGCAGTCTAACAACTTTCAATGTATCCAGATGGCTACACTTTTTCACACTTCAGGCAACTAACTGCAGCTAGAGACAGGGAGTATTATCTCCTGTATTATATTATATATAACAATTATCTACAAATTTCTAATCTTAAATAAGTGCAGAGAAAAGTATACTTAAATCAGCTTTTGTCAGTTGATTTATGCAGGTGAATCTCAGCAGCCAACCACTCAGAAGATGAGCAAAATGATTAAAAATGTGACCAGCACAGATTATAATGCAAACAGAAACCCCAGGCTAAGTTAACACAGGATTTCAAAAGCAGTCTAACAACTTTCAATGTATCCAGATGGCTACACTTTTTCACACTTCAGGCAACTAACTGCAGCTAGAGACAGGGAGTATTATCTCCCTGTATTATATTATATATAACAATTATCTACAAATTTCTAATCTTAAATAAGTGCAGAGAAAAGTATACTTAAATCAGCTTTTGTCAGTTGATTTATGCAGGTGAATCTCAGCAGCCAACCACTCAGAAGATGAGCAAAATGATTAAAAAATGTGACCAGCACAGATTATAATGCAAACAGAAACCCCCAGGCTAAGTTAACACAGGATTTCAAAAGCAGTCTAACAACTTTCAATGTATCCAGATGGCTACACTTTTTCACACTTCAGGCAACTAACTGCAGCTAGAGACAGGGAGTATTATCTCCCTGTATTATATTATATATAACAATTATCTACAAATTTCTAATCTTAAATAAGTGCAGAGAAAAGTATACTTAAATCAGCTTTTGTCAGTTGATTTATGCAGGTGAATCTCAGCAGCCAACCACTCAGAAGATGAGCAAAATGATTAAAAAATGTGACCAGCACAGATTATAATGCAAACAGAAACCCCAGGCTAAGTTAACACAGGATTTCAAAAGCAGTCTAACAACTTTCAATGTATCCAGATGGCTACACTTTTTCACACTTCAGGCAACTAACTGCAGCTAGAGACAGGGAGTATTATCTCCTGTATTATATTATATATAACAATTATCTACAAATTTCTAATCTTAAATAAGTGCAGAGAAAAGTATACTTAAATCAGCTTTTGTCAGTTGATTTATGCAGGTGAATCTCAGCAGCCAACCACTCGGAAGATGAGCAAAATGATTAAAAAATGTGACCAGCACAGATTATAATGCAAACAGAAACCCCAGGCTAAGTTAACACAGGATTTCAAAAGCAGTCTAACAACTTTCAATGTATCCAGATGGCTACACTTTTTCACACTTCAGGCAACTAACTGCAGCTAGAGACAGGGAGTATTATCTCCCTGTATTATATTATATATAACAATTATCTACAAATTTCTAATCTTAAATAAGTGCAGAGAAAAGTATACTTAAATCAGCTTTTGTCAGTTGATTTATGCAGGTGAATCTCAGCAGCCAACCACTCAGAAGATGAGCAAAATGATTTAAAAATGTGACCAGCACAGATTATAATGCAAACAGAAACCCCAGGCTAAGTTAACACAGGATTTCAAAAGCAGTCTAACAACTTTCAATGTATCCAGATGGCTACACTTTTTCACACTTCAGGCAACTAACTGCAGCTAGAGACAGGGAGTATTATCTCCCTGTATTATATTATATATAACAATTATCTACAAATTTCTAATCTTAAATAAGTGCAGAGAAAAGTATACTTAAATCAGCTTTTGTCAGTTGATTTATGCAGGTGAATCTCAGCAGCCAACCACTCAGAAGATGAGCAAAATGATTAAAAAATGTGACCAGCACAGATTATAATGCAAACAGAAACCCCCAGGCTAAGTTAACACAGGATTTCAAAAGCAGTCTAACAACTTTCAATGTATCCAGATGGCTACACTTTTTCACACTTCAGGCAACTAACTGCAGCTAGAGACAGGGAGTATTATCTCATATATTATATTATATATAACAATTATCTACAAATTTCTAATCTTAAATAAGTGCAGAGAAAAGTATACTTAAATCAGCTTTTGTCAGTTGATTTATGCAGGTGAATCTCAGCAGCCAACCACTCAGAAGATGAGCAAAATGATTAAAAATGTGACCAGCACAGATTATAATGCAAACAGAAACCCCCAGGCTAAGTTAACACAGGATTTCAAAAGCAGTCTAACAACTTTCAATGTATCCAGATGGCTACACTTTTTCACACTTCAGGCAACTAACTGCAGCTAGAGACAGGGAGTATTATCTCCCTGTATTATATTATATATAACAATTATCTACAAATTTCTAATCTTAAATAAGTGCAGAGAAAAGTATACTTAAATCAGCTTTTGTCAGTTGATTTATGCAGGTGAATCTCAGCAGCCAACCACTCAGAAGATGAGCAAAATGATTAAAAATGTGACCAGCACAGATTATAATGCAAACAGAAACCCCAGGCTAAGTTAACACAGGATTTCAAAAGCAGTCTAACAACTTTCAATGTATCCAGATGGCTACACTTTTTCACACTTCAGGCAACTAACTGCAGCTAGAGACAGGGAGTATTATCTCCTTGTATTATATTATATATAACAATTATCTACAAATTTCTAATCTTAAATAAGTGCAGAGAAAAGTATACTTAAATCAGCTTTTGTCATTTGATTTATGCAGGTCAATCTCAGCAGCCAACCACTCAGAAGATGAGCAAAATGATTAAGCAAATGTGATCAGCACACATTATAATGCAAACAGAAACCCCAGGCTAAGTTAACACAGGATTTCAAAAGCAGTCTAACAACTTTCAATGTATCCAGATGGCTACACTTTTTCACACTTCAGGCAACTAACTGCAGCTAGAGACAGGGAGTATTATCTCCCTGTATTATATTATATATAACAATTATCTACAAATTTCTAATCTTAAATAAGTGCAGAGAAAAGTATACTTAAATCAGCTTTTGTCAGTTGATTTATGCAGGTGAATCTCAGCAGCCAACCACTCAGAAGATGAGCAAAATGATTAAAAAATGTGACCAGCACAGATTATAATGCAAACAGAAACCCCCAGGCTAAGTTAACACAGGATTTCAAAAGCAGTCTAACAACTTTCAATGTATCCAGATGGCTACACTTTTTCACACTTCAGGCAACTAACTGCAGCTAGAGACAGGGAGTATTATTATATTATATTATATATAACAATTATCTACAAATTTCTAATCTTAAATAAGTGCAGAGAAAAGTATACTTAAATCAGCTTTTGTCAGTTGATTTATGCAGGTGAATCTCAGCAGCCAACCACTTGGAAGATGAGCAAAATGATTACAAAATGTTACCAGCACAGATTATATAGCAAACAGAACACCCAGGCTAAGTTAACACAGGATTTCAAAAGCAGTCTAACAACTTTCAATGTATCCAGATGGCTACACTTTTTCACACTTCAGGCAACTAACTGCAGCTAGAGACAGGGAGTATTATCTCCCATATTATATTATATATAACAATTATCTACAAATTTCTAATCTTAAATAAGTGCAGAGAAAAGTATACTTAAATCAGCTTTTGTCAGTTGATTTATGCAGGTGAATCTCAGCAGCCAACCACTCAGAAGATGAGCAAAATGATTAAAAAATGTGACCAGCACAGATTATAATGCAAACAGAAAACCCCAGGCTAAGTTAACACAGGATTTCAAAAGCAGTCTAACAACTTTCAATGTATCCAGATGGCTACACTTTTTCACACTTCAGGCAACTAACTGCAGCTAGAGACAGGGAGTATTATCTCCCTGTATTATATTATATATAACAATTATCTACAAATTTCTAATCTTAAATAAGTGCAGAGAAAAGTATACTTAAATCAGCTTTTGTCAGTTGATTTATGCAGGTGAATCTCAGCAGCCAACCACTCAGAAGATGAGCAAAATGATTAAAAAATGTGACCAGCACAGATTATAATGCAAACAGAAACCCCAGGCTAAGTTAACACAGGATTTCAAAAGCAGTCTAACAACTTTCAATGTATCCAGATGGCTACACTTTTTCACACTTCAGGCAACTAACTGCAGCTAGAGACAGGGAGTATTATCTCCCTGTATTATATTATATATAACAATTATCTACAAATTTCTAATCTTAAATAAGTGCAGAGAAAAGTATACTTAAATCAGCTTTTGTCAGTTGATTTATGCAGGTGAATCTCAGCAGCCAACCACTCAGAAGATGAGCAAAATGATTAAAAAATGTGACCAGCACAGATTATAATGCAAACAGAAACCCCAGGCTAAGTTAACACAGGATTTCAAAAGCAGTCTAACAACTTTCAATGTATCCAGATGGCTACACTTTTTCACACTTCAGGCAACTAACTGCAGCTAGAGACAGGGAGTATTATCTCCCTGTATTATATTATATATAACAATTATCTACAAATTTCTAATCTTAAATAAGTGCAGAGAAAAGTATACTTAAATCAGCTTTTGTCAGTTGATTTATGCAGGTGAATCTCAGCAGCCAACCACTCAGAAGATGAGCAAAATGATTAAAAATGTGACCAGCACAGATTATAATGCAAACAGAAACCCCAGGCTAAGTTAACACAGGATTTCAAAAGCAGTCTAACAACTTTCAATGTATCCAGATGGCTACACTTTTTCACACTTCAGGCAACTAACTGCAGCTAGAGACAGGGAGTATTATCTCCCGTATTATACTATATATAACAATTATCTACAAATTTCTAATCTTAAATAAGTGCAGAGAAAAGTATACTTAAATCAGCTTTTGTCAGTTGATTTATGCAGGTGAATCTCAGCAGCCAACCACTCGGAAGATGAGCAAAATGATTAAAAATGTGACCAGCACAGATTATAATGCAAACAGAAACCCCAGGCTAAGTTAACACAGGATTTCAAAAGCAGTCTAACAACTTTCAATGTATCCAGATGGCTACACTTTTTCACACTTCAGGCAACTAACTGCAGCTAGAGACAGGGAGTATTATCTCCCTGTATTATATTATATATAACAATTATCTACAAATTTCTAATCTTAAATAAGTGCAGAGAAAAGTATACTTAAATCAGCTTTTGTCAGTTGATTTATGCAGGTGAATCTCAGCAGCCAACCACTCAGAAGATGAGCAAAATGATTAAAAAATGTGACCAGCACAGATTATAATGCAAACAGAAACCCCCAGGCTAAGTTAACACAGGATTTCAAAAGCAGTCTAACAACTTTCAATGTATCCAGATGGCTACACTTTTTCACACTTCAGGCATCTAACTGCAGCTAGAGACAGGATGTACTATCTCCCTGTATTATATTATATATAACAATTATCTACAAATTTCTAATCTTAAATAAGTGCAGAGAAAAGTATACTTAAATCAGCTTTTGTCAGTTGATTTATGCAGGTGAATCTCAGCAGCCAACCACTCGGAAGATGAGCAAAATGATTAAAAATGTGACCAGCACAGATTATAATGCAAACAGAAACCCCCAGGCTAAGTTAACACAGGATTTCAAAAGCAGTCTAACAACTTTCAATGTATCCAGATGGCTACACTTTTTCACACTTCAGGCAACTAACTGCAGCTAGAGACAGGGAGTATTATCTCCCTGTATTATATTATATATAACAATTATCTACAAATTTCTAATCTTAAATAAGTGCAGAGAAAAGTATACTTAAATCAGCTTTTGTCAGTTGATTTATGCAGGTGAATCTCAGCAGCCAACCACTCAGAAGATGAGCAAAATGATTAAAAAATGTGACCAGCACAGATTATAATGCAAACAGAAACCCCCAGGCTAAGTTAACACAGGATTTCAAAAGCAGTCTAACAACTTTCAATGTATCCAGATGGCTACACTTTTTCACACTTCAGGCAACTAACTGCAGCTAGAGACAGGGAGTATTATCTCCCGTATTATATTATATATAACAATTATCTACAAATTTCTAATCTTAAATAAGTGCAGAGAAAAGTATACTTAAATCAGCTTTTGTCAGTTGATTTATGCAGGTGAATCTCAGCAGCCAACCACTCAGAAGATGAGCAAAATGATTAAAAATGTGACCAGCACAGATTATAATGCAAACAGAAACCCCCAGGCTAAGTTAACACAGGATTTCAAAAGCAGTCTAACAACTTTCAATGTATCCAGATGGCTACACTTTTTCACACTTCAGGCAACTAACTGCAGCTAGAGACAGGGAGTATTATCTCCCTGTATTATATTATATAACAATTATCTACAAATTTCTAATCTTAAATAAGTGCAGAGAAAAGTATACTTAAATCAGCTTTTGTCAGTTGATTTATGCAGGTGAATCTCAGCAGCCAACCACTTGGAAGATGAGCAGAATTATTAAAAAATGTGACCAGCACAGATTATAATGCAAACAGAAACCCCCAGGCTAAGTTAACACAGGATTTCAAAAGCAGTCTAACAACTTTCAATGTATCCAGATGGCTACACTTTTTCACACTTCAGGCAACTAACTGCAGCTAGAGACAGGGAGTATTATCTCCCTGTATTATATTATATATAACAATTATCTACAAATTTCTAATCTTAAATAAGTGCAGAGAAAAGTATACTTAAATCAGCTTTTGTCAATTGATTTATGCAGGTGAATCTCAGCAGCCAACCACTCAGAATATGAGCAGAATGATTAAAAAATGTGACCAGCACAGATTATAATGCAAGCAGAAATCCCCAGGCTAAGTTAACACAGCATTTCAAAAGCAGTCTAACATCTTTCATTGTATCCAGATGGGTACACTTTTTTACACTTCAGGCAACTAACTGCAGCTAGAGACAGGGAGCATTCTCTCCCGTATTATATTATATATGACAATTATCTACAAATTCCTAATCTTAAATAAGTGCAGAGAAAAGTATACTTAAATAACATTTTGTCAGGTGATTTATGCAGGTGAAGCTCAGCTGCCAACCACTCGTAAGATGAGTAGAATGATTAAAAAATGTCTCCCTGGACTACATGAAAAGACCTCCCTGGACTACATGAAAAGAGACATAGAGGAGCTCTCTGAGCATGTAGCCCAGGCCGGTATGACCCTGACCTTGAGTAACATCTTACCCTCACCAAGAATGATGCCACAATATGAAGACAAGATGATCAACTTCAACAATTGGCTTAAGTATTGGTGTCATTCAAAGGGGATCCAATGCCTGTCTGCCTGGGATGACATGCTCGACAAGCCACAATGCTTCGCTAGGGACGGCTTGCACCTGTCGCCCCTGTGCTTTCAGATATTGGCAAAGGCTCTTGCCACCCCCATAGTGCCTTTTTTAGGCAAGGCTCAAAAGACAAACCCACCTCCATAGGTATCACAAGGGATAAGAAACTAAGAGTAATGCTACTCAACACCAGAATTCTAAACCTCAATATGCATGCACTCGAAATTCTCCTTAGAATGGAGAACATTGATATCTGTGCAGTAACAGAAACCTTGTTCAGGGCTCCCGAGAGCACCCCAGCACTACCAGGTTATACCTCATACCATGTTTTTCGGCTGTAAAACTTGGACCGAACCACAAAAGGAGGGGGAGTATCAATATTCGTCAAAGATACCCACACGTCCAGGTTGGTGGCACAGCAAGAATCATCAGAGACTATCCATGTGCAACTAACAGTGGGTAAAACTGCCTTCCAGTTTATAGCCTGCTAGAGACTACAGTCCTAAACCCAGGAACCCCACTCAGCCTTCCTGAGAACACTGGAAAATATGAAGGTCTCTCCAAACACCATTATATTGGGCGACTTCAACTACCCTAACATAGACTGGGAGCATTACTCTAGCTCCAACACCCTAGCCCAAAGGTTCCCAGAATTTATAAACTCAAATGCTATGGAACAACTTGCTGCCACTCCCACAAGAGGGGAAAACATACTGGACCTGATCATCACCAACATGGGGAATCTATGCTCCAGACCAGAAGTGTATCCCTCACTGGTAAGATCAGACCATAAACTAATCTCACTAGATATTCACATCCCGACCCCAGCCCCTGCCCAGAAAACCACAGTGAAAAACTTCTCTAAAGCAAATTTCACACTCCTCAAAACCGAGATGGAATCCTTCAAAGCCCCCGGGCCTGTGGAAAATATGGCCCAGACCGCAGAATCCTTTATAAACGCATTCTATGAACACCTTCAGGAATGCATGGATCATGCAATCCCAAATAAAACCAAGACCCAATCCTCCAAAATTAGGTGTCCTGTCTGGTGGACCCCAGCCATAAACAAACTATACAATAGAAGGAGGAAGCTACTACATGATAGAGCAAAATCCCAAAAAGGGAAGGCATCTCTGATCAGTATTAGCAAAAAACTACGGGCACTCATAAAATCGTCTAAGGCCAGCTTCGAGAGAAAAATTGCACAGGGCACTAAGGATAATCACAAGGCTTTCTTTAGTTATGTTTGGAACCTGAGTGGGAATTCCCAGATATG
The DNA here is from genome assembly GCF_019279795.1 of Protopterus annectens. Taxonomy (NCBI): domain Eukaryota; kingdom Metazoa; phylum Chordata; order Ceratodontiformes; family Protopteridae; genus Protopterus; species Protopterus annectens. The sequence goes on along the minus strand of NC_056726.1, from coordinate 1,640,170,799 downwards.
CTCAGAATTAGTCCAAAATGACAAAAAATACTCCTAACCCACAGTCATTGCCAACATCCTAGCTGACAGGTTCAGCACAAACTTCTCCCCCCCTTCCCCACCAAAAGGGCAAATATCTATCCCAGCAGAGTGCTGCTCCCCTGACATCTCAGATGCTCAGGTAAGAGCCGCCCTCTCCAAAGCAAAAAACACAGCATCAATGGGACCAAACGGTGTCCCAGACTGCGTCCTACATGAACTCCAAGAAGAACTAAACCCAAACATAAAACTACTGTCAATCTCAGCCTTACTATAGGATATGTACCCAAAGAGTGGCGTACAGCAACAGTGGTCCCGCTCCATAAAGGTGGTGCCTCAACGGATCCTGGAAACTATCACCCCATAAGCTTGACTAGCTTGTTCTGCAAAGCTATGGAAAGGATCATCATAGACCTCATAAATAAAGATATTGGGGACCTACAGACACTAGATCCTACCCAATTCGGCTTTGTTAAGGGCAGATCCTGCCTCTTAAACCTGGTTGATTTCTTTGAAACAGTCACCAAGGCCATTGACGAGGGGAAGGTGGTCCACACAGCCTATCTGGACCTTGCAAAAGCCTTCGATACAATACCCCACTCGGGCATTATAGATAAGCTCACCAGCTTAAATATAAACCCCTATGTCACTAGATGGGTTGCAAACTGGCTCAAGGACAGAACCCACATGGTTAGAATTGCTGGAGCCATGTCAGACTCCAAACCAGTTACAAGTGGCGTCCCACAAGGCTTAGTCCTGGGACCTCTCTTGTTCGGTATATATATCTTGGAGGTACAGGCTAACACGGAAGGACTGTGGCTGACCAAGTTAGCAGATGACTGCAAACTGGGTGCCATAATAGACTCTCCAGCCAATACAAGCATCCTACAAAAAGGCCTCATAGAAACAGACAACTGGTGCCAGAGCCATGGCCTCAAGCTAAATGCCAAAAAGTGTATAGTCATCCCCTTTGTCAAAAATAAAGTGCCCACAAATTACCACATAGGTGGTAATCCGTTAAGTACCGAAGAAGTAATTAGGGACCTGTGGACCCAAGTTGATAGCAATCTCTCATTTGAGAACCACGTGGCCAAAGTGGTTAGAAAAACATTTTATATAGCCCACCTAATCATGAAGGGATTCACATCTAGATCAGAGGAGGTCATCGTGCCTCTTTACTCATCCCTCATTAGGCCCATAATTGAGTACAATGCCCCTTTTGGGATGCACCTTACCAGACACCTGCAGCAACTGGAAAGACCCCAAAAGTACCTCGCCAAGAGGATCAAAGGGCTCAAACAGATGCCATATGCTGCCCAGTTAAAGAAACTCCAGCTCTACTCAGTGGCATACCGCCTGCTCAGAGGCGATCTGTGCCTGACGTATAAAGCCATGTCCACCCTGGAATTAATGGACATGCTGCACCTGAGAAAATACAAATCCCTTCTAGCTACGCGCTCGAGAAACTTGAACCTCAGCACTGAAATAAATAGGACATGCTAGAGGGACAGATTCATAACCCAGAGGCTCCCTTCACTCTGGAATAAAATCCCAGTCCAGGTTAGGCAGAGTCCCTCATTGACTCTCTTCAAGAGGAATCCTGATGAGTGGATGGGAGATAGTAGGTTTACCCCGGGTATCACTTCTGTGTAGGCACAGTATACTAACCTCGAAAAAGGGCATAGCAAAATTCATTTAAAATGGGTGGTGAAAGCCAAACGCACTCTGGCTATGCTTATAAATGCCCTAGGGCAGATAGTCTAGTATGAACCTATGAACCTAAATGTGACCAGCACAGATTATAAAGCAAGCAGAAACCCCCAACCTAAGTTAACACAGGATTTCAAAAGCAGTCTAAAAACTTTCAATGAATCCAGATTGCTACAGTTTTTCACACTTCAGGCAACTAACAGCAGCTAGAGACAGGGAGTATTATCTCCCTGTTTTATATTATATATAGCAACTATCTACAAACTTCTAAACTTAAATAAGTGCAGAGAAAAGTATACTTAAATCAGCTTTTGTCAGTTGATTTATGCAGGTGAATCTCAGCAGCCAACCACTCGGAAGATGAGCAGAATGATTAAAAAATGTAACCAGCACAGATTATAATGCAAGCAGAAACCCCAAAGTTAAGGTACCGAACGATTTCAAAAGCAGGCTAACAGCTTTCAATGTATCCAGATGGCTACACTTTTTCACACTTCAGGCAACTAACTGCAGCTAAAGACCAAGAGTAATGTCTCTCTCTATTATATTATATATAACAATTATCAACAAGATTCTAATCTTAAATAAGTGCATAGGAAAGTATACTTAAACCAGCTTTTATCACTTGATTTATGCAGGGAAATCTCAGCAGCCAACCACTCAAACAATTAGCAGAATGATTAAAAAATGTGTGGAGCACAGATTATAATGCAAGCAAAAACCCACAGGCTAAGTTAACACAGGATTTCAAAACAGTCTATCAACTTTCAATGTATCCAGATGGCTACACTTTTTAACACTTCAGGCAACTAACTGCAGCTAGAGACAGGGAGTATTATCACCATGTGTTATATTATATATAACAATTATCTACAAATTCATAATCTTAATTAAGTGCAGAGAAATGTATACTTAAATCAGCTTTTGTCAATTGATTTATGCAGGTAAATCTAAGCAGCCAACCACTTGGAAGATGAACAGAATGATTAAAAAATGTGTCCAGTACAGATTATAATGCAAGCAGAAACCCCTAGGCTACATTAACACAGGATTTCTAAAGCAGTCAAACAACTATCAATGTATCCAGATGGCTACACATTTTCACACTTCAGGCAACTAACTGCAGCTAGAGACAGGGAGTATTATCTCGATGTATTATTTTAGATATAACAGTTATCTACAAATCTCTAATCTTAAATAAGTGCAGAGAAAAGTATACTTAAATCAGCTTGTGTCAGTAATTTATGCAGGTGAATCTCAGCAGCCAACCACTTGGAAGAATAGCAGAATGATTAAAAAATGTGACCAACACTGATTATAATGCAAGCAAAAACCCCCAGACTAAGTTAACACAGGATTTCAAAAGCAGTCTAGCATCTTTCAATGTATCCAGATGTGTACACTTTTTCACACTTCGGGCAACAAACTGCAGCTAGAGACAGGGAGTATTATCTCCCGTATTATATGATATATAACAATTATCTACAAATTCCTAATCTTAAATAAGTGCAGAGAAAAGTATACTTAAATCAGCTTTTGTCAGCAGATTTATGCAGGTGAATCTCAGCAGCCAACCACTTGTAAGATGAGCAGAATGATTAAAAAAATATGACCAACACAGATTATAATTCAAGCAGAAACCCCCAGGCTAAGTTAACACAGGATTTCTAAAGCAGTCTAACAACTTTCAATGTATCCAGAGGGCTACACTTTTACACACTTCAGGCAACTAAATGCAGCTAGGGTCAGGGAGTATTACCTCCCTGTATTATATTATATATAACAATTATCTACAAATTTCTAATCTTAAATAAGTGCAGAAAAAAAGTATACTTAAATCAACTTTTCCTCAGTTGATTTATGCTTGTGAATCTCACCAGCCAACCACTTGGAAGATGAGCAGAATGATTAAAAAAATATGACCAGCAAAGATTAGAATGCAAGCAGAAACCCCCAGGCAAAGTTAACACAGGATTTCAAAAGCAGTCTAACAACATTCAATGTATCCATATGGCTACACTTTTTCACTCTTCAGGCAACTAACTGCAGCTAAAGACAGAGAGTAATATCTCTATTATATCATATATAACAATTATCAACAAATTTCTAATCTTAAATAAGTGCATAGGAAAGTATACTTAAGTAAGCTTTTATCAGTTGATTTATGCAGGTGAATCTCAGCAGCCAACCACTCAAAAGATTAGCAGAATGATTAAAAAATGTGTGGAGCACAGATTATAATGCAAGCAAAAACCCACAAGCTAAGTTAGCACAGGATTTCAAAACAGTCTATCAACTTTCAATATATACAGATGGATACACTTTTTCACACTTCAGGCAACTAACTGCAGCTAGAGACAGGGAGTATTATCTCCATGTATTATATTATATATAACAATTATCTACACATTTCTAATCTTAAATAAGTGCAGAGAAAAGTATACTTAAATCAGCTTTTGTCAATTGATTTATGCAGATAAATCTCAGCAGCCAACCACTTGGTAGATGAACAGAATTATTAAAAAATGTGTCCAGCATGGATTATAATGCAAGCAGAAACCCCTAGGCTAAGTTAACACAGGATTTCAAAAGCAGTCTAACAACTATCAATGCATCCAGAGGGCTACACTTTTCCACACTTCAGGCAACTAACTGCAGCTAGAGACAGGGAGTATTATCTCCCATATTAAATGATATATAAGAATTATCAACAAATTTCTAATCTTAAATAAGTGCATAGGAAAGGATACTGAAATCAGCTTTTATCAGTTGTTTTATGCAGTTGAATCTCAGCAACCAACCACTTGGAAGATGAGCAGAAGGATTAAAAAATATGACCAACACAGATTAGAATTCAAGCAGAAACCTTTAGGATAGTTTAACACAGGATTTCCAAAGCAGTCTAACAGCATTCAATGTATCCAGATGGCTACATGTTTTCACACTTCAGGCAACTAAATGCAGTTTGAGACAGGGAGTGTTACCTCCCTGTATTATATTATATATAACAATTATCTACAAATTTCTAATCTTAAATAAGTGCAGAAAAAAACTATTCTTAAATCAACTTTTGTCAGTTGATTTATGCTGGTGAATTTCACCAGCCAACCACTTGGAAGATGAACAGAATGATTAATAAATGTGACCAGCACAGATTATAATGCAAGCAGAAACCCCGAGGCAAAGTTAAAACATGATTTCAAAAACACTCGAACAAATTTCAATGTATCCAGATGGCGACACATTTTTCTCACTTCAGGCAACTAACTGCAGCTAGAGACAGGGAGTATTATCTCACTGTATTATATTAAATATTGCAATTATCTACACATTTCTTATATTAAACAAGTGCAGAGAAAAGAATACTTCAATCAGCTTTTGTCAGTTGATTTATGCATGTGAATCTCAGCAGCCAACCACTCGGAAGATGAGCAGAATGATTAGAAATGTGACCAGCACAGATTATAATGCAAGCAGAAACCCTCAGGCATAGTTAACACAGGATTTCAGAAACAGGCTAACAAATTTCAATGTATCCAGATGGGAACACTTTTTCACACTTCAACAACTAACTGCAGATATAGACAGGCCCCCGGATTCATGAGGCTCAGCGCAAGGCTGGTGTAAGGCCTGCGCCGGCCGTGCGGCATATAAATGGTGTAGTAGCACCATATGCATATTAATGAAGCTTAGCCGCTACCACATCCACGTGCATAGGACTCATGCGCGAGTGCATGGGGCATTACTAAGCTGCGCCCGGAGGCGTGTCAATGTCGGCTGGCGATGAGCAACCTAAACTGCTGAATATTATAGCCTGCCTGCAATAGTAATCGCACCTATCAGTGTCCATGGATAATGAAATGTATGCAATGCATGCAAGACAGTTCCCGGCCACACAAAATGGAGAACAAAACAGAAATGCACGCAACATAATATGAGTTTCCTTCCATGAAACAAATGACATTTAAAATCATGTGTCCATAATGTACTGTACTGTCAGAAGTTATACCCAGTGGAAGTGAAGAGCATCAGGTCAGCGCACCGCCAATACACACGTCTAGCCCCAAGGGTATGGTCACCAGCAGTCCCACAGTGGTAGTGATAGTACACAGCAGTGCAGTTGTGGCTATATAACAACCATAAAGAAACCTGAAAGTCTATATTGTATACCACACAACATATGTATATTAAAATGTGCTATACACATGAACAGGAACGTAGCCGTCACATGCACATAGGATGCTATATGCGGAACCGGGATATCCAAAAGTAGAACCCATGCATGCAAATGCAATACGCAACAACCCCTGTATAGCACATAACCCGCACCCATGTCCGAATGTCCACCAAATCCAGCTACCAGCCTTGCGCATCCGTACACCTACACATAGCGGGTATTCCCTATATGTAGTAGGAAGTATCATCCCAGGCAGTGTCCGGATTGCAAATATGTATCCCACGTTTGTAAACATCCCATCACAGGTACGTAAATCCAAATGCCCGCGTGTTAATGTTACGGCAAAATGTGTGTACATCCCGCGTGGGATAAGTAACCTGTTGAAACCTCAGAGTTGTTTACACGCCACGGTGTCCATTACTGTACACATCTGGACAAAACATGTATGTGTAGTCACGGTACTGTTCAGTATCTACACAGACATGCAAGTCATACTACGCAGGATGGAACAGCTGTCCACCATGCAGGTCACCCCACTAGGATTGCCACCTGTTCAGATGGCCAAGGTGGGACATCCCTTGTAGAAATGTGAGAATTTGCAGGATAAAACATATCCCCGGCCTGTGCAAAGTACAGAATTACATGTGTATGCCAAGATAAAAGCTAATGTCATAGCATTTGAATAGCTTATGCTATCCCAAATAATAGTTATGTGTACCAGATACAAAATACCTGTATCATGCAACTAGTACAGATATGAAGAAATATATTATTGTCTTAAAATCACAGGACATTTGCCATGTCTTAAGTGTCATCGCAGGACACAACTGTCCAAAGTGGGACCTCCCCTTGCAAAGAGGAACACGTGGTAACCCTACTCCCCACTGAATTATCGACAGTATATATTCAACTCAATCACATACCGACACCACCTCTCAACCTATTACAGCAACAAAACCTGGACAAAGCTTAAAAGGATGGGTGGACAAATAGGGACAGATGTAATTACTGCTTTCACAAGCTTCGAAAGTTCAAGGAATAATAGTATGTACATAAGCAGGAAATGTTGTGAAGAATGTGGGGTAGTCCCTAGTATTACAGAGGTCCGTACATATATACTGTAACAAGCCATCACATATGTTGACTGTACTACTGCATACCTGTAGTTAATTCATAGTTAAGCCATGTGCAAAATAATAACGCTCGTAAGAATGAATACAGGAAATAGTCAAATGTGAATGGGAACACCACTCACCGTGGATTATGTATCGTAACCGCCCCCACCCATATTATGTATTGCCAACATCATAACTGCTGACAGGTGCCCAAACACCTGTGTCTGTAAACACAGATTAAATGTTTAAAATGGACAAATCCTGTCCATGTGCTTTGTCTGACATTTGAACACGGTCAGGGCAGTTCCGTTCACCAGGCGGACAAGCCTAAACCCAGATCACCACATGAACACCCTGACAATTAAAGACCTGTATGTGTCAGGACTATAAGCCTTTGGGTTCTGAATATCCCTGCAGTGATGAAATATGCAGCGTGGGTCCAGAGCAGTAGGGAATAGGGAATGTGTAACATGTAGTACCGCATTTTTCCCAGCAGGAGAATGGATGCCTGTGACGTAAGTGAAGCGGTGAGGCATATGTTAATGTACCTATGTACTCTGGGTATGCATATAAATGAGTCAGAACACCAAACGTATAGTGGTTACAGCATCCGGCCAACGTGAATGCAGTCCCAGTTGAACAACGACTACAGCACATATAATGTGAAAGTGTAATGAATGTGTCTGTGCTGTACAGACAGTTAAATATGTAAAGGTGAACGTCTGTTTCGCAAACGTCTGTTAACCGTATTACAGATAATTACTGGTACTGTCACAAGTAATAAAGCCCACGTAAGCACAAAGACTTAGTAAACATATGTAACCCACCATAAGGATATGCATGCGTGCCTGAGCGTAACCCACAATAAGGAAATGCAAGTGTGCCTGTGCGTGTGTGATCCGCTCACAGCATAGTAAATGAATGCTGTTTCCCCCATGTTAGTTATACATGGCTCAGACCTGTTAACCTCGTAAAGTATGAAACCGGACAAAGCCATGCAAACTACTGGTACAAATAGGGACAAACACCAGATACGTGCCAGAACAAACATAGAAAGTGGATAGAATAATGGGTGTGTCAGTAGCATGGATTCTCTGAAGGGTATGCAGTCGTAACCTGAACTGCTTGCCAGAAATCTCCACAGTAAGTCTCAAATGAAATGCCACAACATTGCCAGATAGACACAGGTTTATTTAAAACACAGAGAAGATAAAGGGGCAAGCAGCTGTACACTCTGCGACAATCTGTATAGTGGAAAGGTATGGTATGGATATAGATATATGTGTATACACATCATCCACAGACGTAAACCAAAGCAAGTTATGAAATGAGGATTGTACATGTATATATGTATACACAACAGAATTATGTCCCGTAGGTATGACATATGTACATAAATAGGCGACGTTATATCTAATATGGGTAGACAAACAGACATGCAGGAAAGGTGAATAAACCGCAGCATTCCAAACCATTGGCCAGAAAGTGACAGTCCAGCAAGTTCTACACTTTAAATATGCAGATAGGTGTCCATTGCAGGACTCCAAAAATTGAATCTTACGTAGTGTCAACCGACATTGACGCAAAAGAAGTGACCGCAGCAAATACAAAATAGCTGTACATGCAACAGTATCAGGTGCAAGGGTGACGACACATGTGTCGATAGAATGTATGACATACGAACTGATATGCGGAGAGTGGGGAGTGCATATAAGTGTCTCCACACTTCAATGCCACACACATTAAACATGTGTAATGGGTACTGTAGAGGGTTGTCAGGTATGGGAATCATGGGTATGCAGAAATGGGCCTTGGTGTTGTTTGGCAGGGATTTCGTAGGCCCGCCCCATGGGAGTGATGTGGGTATAGCACACGCCTATATTCTCAATAATGGGGCAAACCATCCACTGGATATTGCGGAAACCATTTTGGCAATATGTAGGGCCCTATATCAGTGTCATGTAGGCGATTATCATGGATGGACATGCATACGACCAAGATGGTACCCATAACTGGCAAACTGTCAGAATAACACAGCTGCACTAAGGCATAGTACATGAAATACAAATAGGGACTATATTAGATATACCCCAGACAAAGTCAGAACATCGTGAGAATACTGGCGTACCCATAAATATGGATGTTATGAGTGTTACTAATCATGTAATGGAAATGTCAGTCACTATTATCTACCGCACAGTCCGTAATGCCTTGCCAGCAATTTACCAGAAAGGCACATCACTATGACAAATGTAACAAGGTCAAACATCAGGGCGTTTACCCATAATGTGTACAGGTTAGGGGTATGAAGGTAACCTGTCCAAAATACATGTACAAAACTAGTGATACTAGGTGGACAGGTGAGAAGAAAGACATCAGGACAAATGAGAAAACATATACAAGACACACGCATGTACTCCAACAAATGTGAATGACAAAGTATGCCCTGTGAATGTCAATGTGGAAGGTTAATAGACACAAAAGTAATGTGTCCCTCAGGGTGTCATGCAGTGTCACTGTAACAATGTCCAGCCCCCAGACACGTACGTGAGCTCTGCCACTGACGGAAAGCGCAAATACCGGCGCACACATACGGTACATGATAGACCAATTAGTGTGGATAAGCAGCTGTTGGCCTGTGCGAGGAATACAACTGTCTGGGTGGGTGTGTCCTGCAATATAAATGTAATGGCATGTGGCCTGTGATGCCGCCATACAGTGTGTGTATTGGTGTCAGAAAGTTGATATTTTGTTACAGGCACATACTCTGCAACTGTACAGATTTACGCAGAATGGGCAGAGTTCTGCCTCATATGTTTGGTGTGTTCCACGTAACAACAGTAACATTCTGGCACTTTCATGATAACTGAAGACATGAAATAATGACAAACATGTGAGTAAGACACCAAATCCGACAGAAAAGCCATACTAATGCAAAACCTATTATTGTGTCAACTATCTACGTTTGTAAGAGCAACATGTCAATACTGCCCCTATGTGTCCCACTATCAGATAAGGCCTTGTCCAGCAACTTGCTCTAGGAGGTGGAGTGGTATGAACAGAAACAGATCCATGTGTGAGGAAACAGCAATATCGACTGCAAGATAACGCAGAAGGTATGAAATGCGCTGCAGTAGGACGTGCAGTACTGTCCGCATGTATGTGCTGACATGACAGCAGTCTACATGAAGAACGTATAGGGCTGTCACCTTTACAAATGATGATAGTGGGACATACCCAGAGCCATGTACACAGCACAAATAGACATACACACATCAAAACTAGGCCATGATACATGAAGCCTCCGGCGTGTACGAGTACAGTGAGAGTACAGCAAGGATAGATGTCTGCCAAGATATACAGCAAATGCCTGTAAGGGCGTGTAACACCGCCCGTAACACGGACATTGCATGGACAATGTTGGGAGTTGCAACATACCCCATTGGTATGTGAAAGCTATGCAAATATGCGATACATGAAACAGTCAGCTGTCCATGCAAGAGCAGAGTTATGGGCAGAAAATAGATTATATATATATATATATAAATATAGAGAGAGAGAGAGATACAGACATACACACACACACACACACATGTGGCAGGGCTGGTAATCAAACCTACACATGACTACCCTATCACACTACAGCATGACGCATTTACAGAACACGCTACCAAGCTTACTAAACACAGCAGACACACAGGCATTCTACTAGGTGCGTGTCAACATCCGCAAAGATAAAGACGTCAGCAGGATACATCTGTGTTGCGAAGCATCTAAAAGCATAACCTGAGTCCCCAGGCAGACAGGAGCATGCACACACACACACACACACACACACACATCTGGCAGGCCTGGGAATCAAACTTACACCTAAGTGCCCTATCACACTATAGCATGACGCATTTACAGAACACGCTACCGAGACTACTGAACACAGCACTCCCAGAGGCATACTTCTAGGTGGGTGACATCATCCACAAAGGCAAAGACGCCGATAGGGAATGTATGTGTTGTGAGGCATCTAAAAGCATTACTGTGTCCCCAGGCAGCTGGAACCACACACACACCCACACACACACACTTGGAAGGGCCGGGAGTTGAACACACACCTACCTACTCTAACACACTACAGCATTATGCATTTACAGAACACGCTACCGAGATTACTGAACACAGCACTCCCAGAGGCATACTTCTAGGTGGGTGACATCATCTGCAAAGGCAAAGACGCTGATAGGGAATGTATGTGTTGTGAGGCATCTAAAAGCATTACTGTGTCCCCAGGCAGCTGGAAACACACACACACACACACACACACACACACACTTGGAAGGGCCGGGAGTTGAACACACACCTACCTACTCTAACACACTACAGCATTACGCATTTACAGAACGTGCTACCGAGATTACTGAACACAGCACTCCCAGAGGCATACTTCTAGGTGGGTGACATCATCCGCAAAGGCAAAGATGCTGATAGGGAGTGTATGTGTTGTGAGGCATCTAAAAGCTTTACTGTGTCCCCAGGCAGCTGGAAACACACACACACTTGGAAGGGCTGGGAGTTGAACACACACCTACCTACTCTAACACACTACAACATTACGCATTTACAGAACGCGCTACCGAGATTACTGAACACAGCATTCCCAGAGGCATACTTCTAGGTGGGTGACATCATCTGCAAAGGCAAAGACGCCGATAGGGAATGTATGTGTTGTGAGGCATCTAAAAGCTTTACTGTGTCCCCAGGCAGCTGGAAACACACACACACTTGGAAGCGCCGGGAGTTGAACACACACCGACCTACTCTAACACACTACAGCATTACGCATTTACAGAACGCGCTATCCAGATTACTGAACACAGCACTCCCAGAGGCATACTTCTAGGTGGTTGACATCATCCGCAAAGGCAAAGATGCCGATAGGGAATGTTTAGAGAGTGAGCGGTCTGAAAGCATATTACTGTCCCAAGGTAGACGTACACAAACACGCCAGTGCTGTCAACGGGCCAACTAAATATCTACGGAGCACAACAACACTGAATAGATACGGGATGCACCACAGACAGTACACCCTTCGAGAGAGCAACAAGTGTGTTCAATGTAGGCATCCATTGTGACATTGAAATTGGACATCTGGTGCCTGGATGACCACCATGGCTATACAGGATGTTAATGGCCATGCCCACACGCTTAGTATCACACGTCTGTTTGGAATGTACTGTGTGTCCATCTACACAATGGTGTACTGGGCATGCTCACACACTTAGCTGTTGCAAAGGGCCAACTTGCATGCACACGGAGTCTAATCACGGAGGGGCACAGTGTGGAATGTACTGTGTGTCCATCTACACAACGGCATACTGGGCATGCTCACACACTTAGCTGTTGCAAAGGGCAATCTTGCATGCAGATGGAGTGTACACACAGAAGGGCACAGTAAGGTATAACTGCCCTCACGCACAGGGCGGTCACACATGCAGTGACCTGTACACACACAGCTGCCATCACAGCTGTCACAGGTGCAGGTCACACACGTACACACTGCAGTGTACATTGTAGCTGTCAAGTCAGCACCATGTCGTTGGTGCAGCACTACACAGCTTTACGGTCCAACAACACCATGTGACACATGACCACTGGGCTGTACAGCGGTGTATACCAGCTGTGCAGAGTACACACGTACCAACAGGGATCCAACAGGTGTTATGCATTGCAATGATACCAGTATACATGAACAGGTCGGCTCAAGACATACCATGGCCCTTACACAGCTGTGACACCTGACTGTTGCTGTACACCAATGAACACACATCTGGGTATGTCATACATGTGATTGTGTGGATGTGTGCATGGACTGCACACACAACACATACATACATGGCCTTTGATGTACCTCGTGCACAACACTGGCCTAATCAATACTACACACGCGAATTGAATGTGGGCCCATGTCTGTTGAATGCTCACACTACAGGGGGTAGCAGTGTTGACCGGGAAACATACCCTTGTACTGGTCGACTGTGACACCCGTGATATCATACTGCAGTCCATGTGTAACC